>NC_080684.1:47971298-48275743 GCF_030445035.2 Dasypus novemcinctus
AATAAAGGCAAAAGGGATTACTGTAGGCCAGAGAAGAGAAATGCCATTTTTTAAAATACACATTCTAAATATTATTGTTTTGTGGTGGTGTACTTGATACTCATATATTAAGCAAGTAATCCAGGAATTTAATAAAAGATATTACATTTTTGGTATATACTTTCATTTTTCAAAGAATATTCATATACATTCTCTCCTTTAATAGTCCTGGTAATAACAAGAGCCAACTTTCACTGAGCACTTACTACATACTAAGGAATTGTACTCAGTGTTTTTTCATGATAATCCTCACAAGGTACCTATGAGGTAGGTTTCATTATAACCTCCATTTTACAGAAAAACCTACTGACATACAGAAAGGGTGTGTAACTTGCTTAAGTTCCCAAGAACTGGTGACAGAATTAAAGCTCAGGAAGATTGACTTTAGAGTACCTGGAACAATTGTTATCCTAACTGAATACTCATTTTTCTCTGCTTCTTTAATGCTGTGATTTATCAGTGAAAGTCACAGTCGAGTTCTTCTTCCTAGTTAATATGCCTGTTTCTACATTTCCCAGAAAACACTGTGGTGAATACATTACTGCCTAGCAAAATTTGGGAGCTGTATCTCTATCCATTCACAGTTTAGAGACCCACTGTTCAGGCATCAGAGATCCTGAAAAAATAACCAGAACTTTCTTGTGGGGAAAAAAGCAAAACTATGTAATACAATTCCCCTATATACAAAAACATACAATTCCCTTACACACAAAAACAGAAGTTTGAGAATTATAAACAAAATTAAAAAAAAATTTTTTTTGTAATTTTTTCCCCTTAACTGTGGTTTAATTATTTTTAGAGGCCAGCATTTCTTTCCTCATGGAAAAGAAAGTTTTATTTTTACTAAGCAAAAATGTAGGGTAGATGCCTATATGCTAGATAAGGAAGACAGTAGACAACTTTCGGCAAAAGTAGGTGATGGGTCAGAAGTGAAAGCTAGACTTAAACTATCAGTCCATTCCAACCGCCCCCTCCCCGGGGCAAATGCCATCAGGTTTTCCACAGTAAAGAAAAATTTTGTTCTTGGTCCATATATTTCAATATTTAAACTCATCTTTTCGAATTGTGTTGGCAAGTAAAAAATATTTAATATTTCATGAGCTGGAAACTATTTGAAGTACTTATGATTTGTATACAGTGCATAAAAAAGGGGAAAATTAAGCAAATCAAGACAACATTTTTAAAAGGATGTTACACATTTTCAATTCAATGATACCGGAATTTAGCAAGCATAACACCAAGCTGAAAGAGCACTACACAGTGTGCATTCTCATACCTGCTGGGCTCCAAAGCCAGTGACGACTTCGGAATAATTTGGAAGCAACCTCAGGTTTTAGAAATCGTGCCTCTCAGCCAGTGTGCGGGTGGGGGCGGCCTGCGGGGAGGGGTGCCTTCCCCTGCAAGGCGCTGTCCTGTGGCTCCTTAGCATTTCTACTCAAGCAGTGCCGGATTCCTTTTCCTAACCTGCCTATGCCGCATCATTTCTCTACTCCAGTGTGTAAAATTAAAAACTGATAAGGGCAATGCTGTACCCAAGATGAGATTTTCATTAGCTCCAGGACTGTCTAAGCTCCATTTAATTAAAAAGGTTGCATCCAGCTGCTCATTTAGTATGAAAATTAACTGGTTCCTCTGTTTTTTTCCAAACTATGGAGAAGTGCTGTGTGTTTTAAGAAGTAGGAGACAACATAATGCAAACAACTTTCTCATAAGCAAAATTCTAGAACCAGAGAAAATTGTACTCACTCTCAACACACAGAACTGCATCCTCCTCCCCCTTTAGGCTCTCCATACAGCACGAGTGGGCCTCTTGTTTCAGGGAATAAAGGGGGGTAACTTGGTTTAACAAAAAGGAGGGAGAAGAGGTTAGAACAAAATCCCCTCTGGAGAGCCTTTATTTAGTTTTGGGCTCAAAGCCCCTTTTCCTTCATGCATAAAGATGCGTAGATGGATGGTCTATAAATTCTCAGCAAGTATATCCATGGTTTTTAGACAGTAAAAATGCTGATTTTTTCTTCTTATACTTTTTATTGAATAAATGCAGTCAAATATTCCAATTCTACCAAGTAAGGTGTTTGAACAGAAAAAGGTTATTCTCCATCCTAAAAAAAATTACTCTGACAAACAGACAAAAAATGTAGAAAGTGAAAAAATATTTGTGAGAGTTGTACTATCTGCCTTCATTGTCCTTTGGGTAGAATGGAAATCTAACGTGAATACAGGAAGTCAAATTATTTCCCTTTGCTCCACACTCAATTTGCACCAAAGGCTTTCTCTCTTTTATTCAATATAAAAGGGTGCTAGCCTGAAAGTTCCACTTAAAAAAATTCTTTCTTCAATTTTGGGGTTTCCAATAAACTACAAGTAGCTTGGAAAAGTATTTGGAAGATGAAGAAGAGTAAACAAAGATAACCTGAAATTCTGAAAAGAAATGATACAGTCAGAATTAAATTCAGTGCCTTTGTTTTCTAACTCTGCTGGCAGACGCAATAACGGCAAGGGGGAAGATAAAGGGATTAATCTAGATGGATCTTCTCACCGTGTTCAGGTCCCTTGAGGGCCAGTCGGGTCTGGTGATGGGGAAGAATCTCAAGCTTGACCTGGTCAGTGGTGTTTGCGAGGAACTGGGTTGCTTCTGCTAGAGTGCAGTATTCCATGCTGGTGCCGTCGATGGAAAGGATGTGATCTCCCACATGCAGAGCCCCACATCTAACGGAAAGAGAAACACTCAGCACGATGAAGTGGCTTTCTTGTTCGGAATATGGCTTTCATGTGCTTCACAGTTAAAATTACACACTGTTTTCATTTACTTAAAAAAAAAAAAAAAGGAAACGTTTGAGTGTTATAGGAAATACCATCTGTCACACTGTAAGTATCTTGGATATGAATAGGAATGTAAAACCTTGTAGAAAATACAGGAACATTTCAAGGGATTTTTTTTTCTCGTTCTTTAAAAGATAATCTTTTGGGGTGGTGGTGCTGAAGGTTAAGGGGGGAAGTGAGCGGGAGGGGAGTGAAGACCTGGAAAATTTGTCCCTTGACTTTTTCTGTGATTTTTTTCCTCCAAGGTTTATATATATATGTACACACACATACAGGAGCTGGTAAAGAGTCAGAATCCCAAGACGTGCCACACAGAGCTGGAATGGAGTCATTTGCAACTATTGTATGTGTGAACAGGAATAACATGGGGGAGATTCAGGTAGTACTTCCTCAGAATCTTTTCACACAAGCTCCCAGATGACCAGTTCTTTACTATTGTGTTTTACTTTGTTATTCTGGAGGTAAACCTTATTAGCATAGAAGCTCTCAATGGTGATGGGAATTGTGCAGGAATCAAAGGAGCAATGAAGAGAGGCCTGTGTGGGGAGTGAAGGGAAAAGCTGGGGGCAGGGGAGGGGCTAGCTGCTACATCTTGCTGAACTCAAGACACTGGCTACTGGATGAGTGGAGAAAAGCAAACACAGCAGTCAGCATCCCGACGTACCAGTCAAGTGGACAGCTCCTTAAACTGGTTACCCCCTGTGGAATGGGAAAAAAACAGAGGGAGAAAATTAAAGCATCCTGCACCATTGAACTGGAGAACACCTCTGGATCAATGGCCGTCACCGTTAAAGGATTGAATGTAGGGTAAGACCACAGTGGAGCTGTAGACTGACCACTACAGGGGGCTGCTGCAGGCCACTGCACATAGTAGGAGCTTCACCAGGCAGGGTGCGGGCATGTGGAGAAGAGGGCTGGAATCATGCAAGGGACACTGGTCATTTGAGCATAAATAAAAATTTTCACAGTTTGATTAGTCTACTTCTCAAAAAAGCATTCGAAGTCAATTCTTGCATCTAAAAAGACAGTTTCATGTTGATGCACTTGGGGTACTTTGGCTATGGGAGGTGGGGGTTTTCTTATCAGGAGCTGTAAAATAATTTATTAGGTGGGAAGGCAGTCTTTTTTTTTGTCCCATCTATCTTAACTAAAATATTAATTAGGGTAAAAAAATCAGGTGAAAGGAGTTTTGCTTTTATAGTGTCACTGGAATGGATAGTATTTTAAGGCACCTTCAAAAGTTGTAAAATCCTAAAATTAACTTATTATGGCAGTATAGGATCTCTCTTTAAAGATTCCATAAAAAAATTGTTTTATTTTAAAAAAAAAAGAATAATATTTTATGTGGAAGGATTTAATTGTTAATAATTCCAGAAAACCTGTGACTTCTCTGCATGTAGCATATCCAGTCCACTACCCTACGTGAAGAACAGGTTATTACTCTAGGACACAGTAGGAAAATTTGCTGAATTGCTTGACTTTTTTTTAGCCCCATTGCTTTTCAAAGGCCGTACCAAACACACCTGGATGAGTTACTTTTACATAATGGGGTGGTCAAAAAGGTAGATGAATTTTTAAGAGCCCAAGCATTGACTTGTTTTCCTACATGAAACTCATGTAAACTGTTAAGAAAGCTGTTTTTTATTGTGTGTATATATGTATGCATGTGTGTCTATTACATGTGTATATTCATATTATTCAAATGCATATGCAATTTTGAAAAGTAGACACTTTCTATGGCACTCACCTGTCTGCAATACTTGCAGATTTGATTTTGTCTATGACAATGACCTGTTTATTACAGCACATTGAGGTAGTTAGGGCAACCCCAAGGCTGGCACCAGGAGTTTTGGCAACTTCAACTAGTAGTGGCCCGGATGCTGTTGCTACAGAATCTGTCGAAGAACAAATTTCAGAAAACAAAACAAAATAAGACTTATAAGCAAAGAGACGAAAGAAAAAGAAAGATGGAAATTGTTCAGTCAGATGCTCGCCTGTTAACAGTTTTATTGCTGAAACTTAGATTTTCCTCCATATAACAACCCCACAGCCAGTGGCAACTTTTCTCTCTCTCAGGGCACCTGCTTTATTCCAGATGTATTGTGTGCACATGTTTATGTCTTCAATTGGATTTTTTTTTTTTAATTTTTATTTTGAAATAATTTTAAACTTATAGAACCAGACCCACACAGGACTCTCTAACACAGTACTGACTCATTATTTCAAAGATTAAGTCAAAACACCACCACCTCTAGTCTTTCTCCCCTCCCATCCCAACCAAGTAGAAAGAAATCATTCTTTCCATGTTTATGACTCCATGGATCCTACCCCTCCATACTTTTACCTGGGCACAGTATTTTACTGTATTTATTTATTTACATGTTCCTCTTCCCCACCTATTGAGTCTTGAGGGCAGGACCATATCTTATTAAGCACCTTGTTATGGACTTAAACATTTGTTGAATAAAGAAATATAAAACAAAGACCATTAATGATCTAGCAATCAAATGAGCTTCTGGTTTATAAAAAAAGCAACAAATCTTTAAATGACACAAAATATCATTTTCAAAACAGTATAAAAAAGTGAGTGCACTTAATTACACTCAATCAGCTCATAAGAGAGCATGTTTAATGAAATACTAACAGAGAAAGTCAGTAGAAGGGGGAGGAATTTTGTCTTGCAAGGACTAGAACCTAGGGGCTCCATAATCATCTGGCATCCATTCGATGTTGTACCTATGGTTAGAAATGTACATGATAGGAACTCCAGGGATCTTTCTGATTCTTCGCTTAAGGTCCCAATCAACTGTGGCCACAATATAACACTTGTGCTGAGTTACTCTCTGAACTAAACAGTCATCTGCATAGGTTCCTTTGTGTGTGCATGGTAATCGTTCAAATCTTGGATCCTTAGCAATCCTTAGAGCCACTCAATACTTCTGTCCCAATTTTTCAATTTCAGCCATGACACAGTCAGTTATACAAGGGATACACTTAGCATACAAACAGTCCATCATCGACTGCATTAAATCCAATTTGGCTTTGATGGAAAAGTTGATAAAGTTGGTATCAACCAGGATGTGGTAAGGTGGGCCCAGCTGTGTATTATATTGGAAGAATAAGCAGGAAGGGTGTTGAGGCACTTCTCTTTCCTTGAGTGCGCTGGGATCTTTCTTTTCTTTCTTTTTAGATTTTAATCTATCCTTTTCTTTGAGCCTCTGATCTCTGAGACTAAGCATTCGCTTCATGGTCGCATACTTCCTTGCTTTCTTTTTTTTTTTTTTTTTTTTATTGACTTTGTAATAATATTACATTAAAAATATACATGTGAGGTCCCATTCAACCCCACCCCCCCATCCCCCCTCTCCCCCCCCCCCAACAACACTCGTTCCCATCATCATGACACATCCATTGGATTTGGTAAGTACATCTTTGGGCACCTCTGCACCTCATATACATTGGTTCACATCATGGCCCATACTCTCCTCTATTCCATCAAGTAGGCCCTGTGAGGATTTACAATGTCCGGTGATTACCTCTGAAGCACCATCCAGGGCAGCTCCATGTCCCGAAGACGCCTCCACCTCTCATCTCTTCCTGCCTTTCCCCATACCCTTTGTCCATTATGTCCACTTTTCCCAATCCAATGCCACCTCTTCTATGTGGACACTGGATTGGTTGTGTCCATTGCACCTTTATGTCAAGAGGAGGCTCAGATTCCACCTGGATGCTGGATGCAATCCTCCCATTTTCAGTTGTAATCACTCTAGGCTCCATGGTGTGGTGGTTGTCCTTCTTCACCTCCATCTTAGCTGAGTGTGGTAAGTCCAATCCTTGCTTTCTTTTGTTTCCCCATGTTCACGCCGCACGCTCGTTCTTACTCTCAATTGGATTTTAAGCTTCACATCAGCTGCGACAATGTCTCATATATCTTTGTACCCTTCATCACTTGGCATAGTGCCTGGCATGCACTAAGTTAAAAAAATAAACATTTAAATATTATTTAATTCAATAAATATCTTAACACCTACTATGAATGCATGGCTGGAAGGGTGACGGGTGGATGATGGATGGATGATGCCTCTAATTAGATGAATATATGAAGGGGTACACTGAAGTTGAATCTGTAAACACTGGGTTTTTCTCTACTTTGGACCTCATCTAGGGTCACCTCCCCTTCAGGAGTGACTTTATACATGCTTTATTTTTTTCTGGGAACACTCTTCATTCCTTCAGCTCCTACTCAACCTTTGGGACCCAATGTAAAGGTCAATTCTTCTGGAAATCTCTCCTAACTCAGGATTTGTGATATCCCTGCTGTTACAACACACACCTCCCTGTTTTACAATGGCCAGTTTAGATCACTAGTCTCTGGCCTTTCCCAGACTGTAAACTTGCTGTGAAGGCAGAGAATGTATCTTGTTGATCACAGAGTTCTCAGTGGCTGGCATAATGATGGGCACACAGGAGGGGTGTAATGAAGAGTCGTTGAATACATTGGTAAACAAATGGGAAAACTCATGATGTTGCTTAAAGCTCAAAAGAGGCAGGGATTGAATGGGAAAGAGCCCTGGACATGGAGTTAAAACATTTGCATTTTATTCTCCTTTTTGCAGTGTTTTAGAAGTGGTACCTAGAACAAGTTACTAAAGCTTTCTAAGCCTGCTCAATTACCTATAAAATGGTACATTTTCACAGTGTTAATTACAATTGAATCAATGTATAAAGTAAATGGTAATTTATAAAGTGTTATATATATAGAATATTATTATTGATACATTACAAAGTCAAGTCTTTGAGTCACCTCATTTTTCAAGACTGCAAATTGGTCTGTATTGTTTTCCTTAATTTTTACTGCTCTAGTGTTTGAGACTTTATTAATACAATCTTGTTTTCAACACGTATATTTCTTTCACCAAGGCACCACTCAGATATAGTGAACTAACAAATCTATATTCCTACTGCAAGAGATCAGAGAGTGGGCATTATTAACTCATGAGGCTGAAAGGTTCATGAGAGAGAGCCGTCATCAGTTCGAGATTAACATTCAGGCCAACAACATACACATTCCAATGCTAAGGGTTTTTGTAGGTGCTCTGCTTCTTATAGGATTGGTGATAATGTAATAATTAATCCTAAAAAGGTTAAGAGACTAGTAAAGCCCATACATCTTCCTGTCAATTCTAGAACAGAGTCTCATTATTAATGACTGCTGGGACGAGTCAGAAATCTTGGCCTCCCAAGAGGACTTTTGGGTTCTGTGATTTTATGGCTGTAACTTGCCATGAGTCACTCAACGGTGGCTGCCACTCTCTGATCTTGCTCACAATCCTGTGCTAATGCTAATTGCCATGATCTACTAAAATCAGACTAGGGCCACTGATTACGTCCTGGCTTCTCTTCCTTGCTTTCCCTCATTTCCTGCTTTGTTTCTCTTCTGTGCTCCTCATGGTCACCGTGCTGCCCAGGGCCCTGCCTCGCTCTCATCTTGCGAGTGCGACCCCCGTGGCATGTGCAACAGTGGTTTGCACCTCCCCTGCTTGGTAAAGGATTCCCTAGTAAAGAATTCTGGTCAGTCCCTGCAGCCTCTGTTTTAGCTATTCTTCCTCTTTAGCGAGGTTGATCTGCCCACCTATCAACTATTAAAAGTGAAAAATCTGCTGCTGACCCCACGTGTACATAACCTGTTGCCTCTAGTTCCACCCCCAGCAGCTTGCTGTCCCCCTTCCTTGAGAATGCTCCTTTGCAACCTCTTTTCCCACTCAGGCTAAACTCCACATAGTTCTGGACCTTTAGTAGGTCCTTTTCTCACATTATCTTTCTAGGACTTCAGAATGGGCTAATTTTAGACTTCCAAACTATTTCATATAGCCTTGTGGGATTTCAGTAGGTAAGTATGGGGGTGACAATAACTTATACTCTTCCATATGATTTTCTCATATCTTGATTTTCTCATATCTAAAGATAAAGTTATTTGGCTTTACAAATTAATGTAATATATTAACATTTCTATGTTATAGATTTCTAAGTTTTTGCTGAGCAAATGGATACCTGTCTAAGGACATCTCCCATCCGCCCTTGCAGCAATGTGTTCCAACCAATGGGAAGTGAGTGGAAGTGAGATGTGACATGTGCTGGATGTACTCTTAAAAGGAATGGGTGTGCCCTTCCCTCCCTCTTTTCCATTTTACTGCTATTGGAATGTGAACCCAAAACTTGTGAACCATCTTCAACGAGGTAGATAAGAGTATTGAACCATAAGATAAAGGAAGCCTAGGTTTCTGAAACCATATCCCCAGGAACTTCTTAAGTTCTTGAGAAGTAAATGATCACATTTAAGCTAGTATTGTTACCACAGTACTTTTTTTTTTTTTTTACCACAGCTTAATCTGTATCGTGATAGACCTTTACACTTGAGATGATCCCTCCAATGCACCTTTCTTAAACATTTATTCTAAGCAGCAGTTATTTCAGATTAAGCATTTGCAAATATAAATTTTACGAAACTACAACTAACCATCACTAAATATACACACTAGGTATTAATTTTTCTTAAAAATAGTATGTCATGATTAAACATCAGAGGTTTTTAAAGAGGTTATCAGTATATTCAGAAATTATTTAAATATGAACTCTTTAAGTCACTATTCTTTTTTCTAGGACTATATATTTGTTAAAGTATTAAAAATTATACTCTTGCATGGTTCCAAGATTCCAGTTATATTGAAAAATTAATAATAAAATTTCTCTTGGAGAAATAACTGACAGGAATAGCAATATCAAGAAGCCTGGAAAAAGAAAGGGTGCTGGATCCTCTGCTGCCCATAATTTAGAAAGAGAGAACATATTCACAGCTACTTTGGTACTCCTTTGTGAATGGAAACTACAGCAGTCTTTCTTTAAGTAGTATATTTAATGTTAAGGCTTTCAAGGAACAACAAATGTAATATTTCCACTTTGGGAAGGCTAATGTACAATTAATGAGTCTCTTAACATTGAAAGTAGAAAGCCTCAAAATTCTGAGACAACAGGGATTTAAAGCCATGGTTAAGGAAGGGGCTTTTCTTTTGAAATTGAAACTTAGCCTAGTATTATATGTTGCCTAAGAATTACCTCCTGAGGGCCTCCTTGTTGCTCAAATGTGGCCTCTCTCTAAGCCAAACTCAGCATATAAATGCGCTATCTTCCCCCCAGCATGGGACATGACTCACTGCGATGAGCCTCCCTGGCTCTGAGGGATTATTAAGAGCACCAACTAGCAATGCATCTGAAAAAAGATCTTGACCATATCAGGGAAATAGTAAATATGAACGTGTTCTTAAGGCTAAGAGAGTTCAAAGTGAGTCAGGAGGTCATTCCAGAGGTTTTCCTTATGCGTGTCTCAGCAGGATCTCATTGACTACTACATTAAATATTGCTCCAAATAGAAGGGCTCCTGAGGGTTTTGGAGATATCCAGACATTATAGGCAGGGCAGAAAACTCAGGAGTTTAACGCCCAACCAGTGGGCCTTACCTTGGAATTTATGCTCCCCAGTGTGGCAGAGTTGGTTTGCCTACACATGATTCTTCTGCTCTTTCTATTTGAACTATAGTTAGTGCTAGAGTTGATAGGTATATATCCAAGAGACTTAAACCTTTGGTCTGTCCATGTGCCGGCTGGGCCCTGAGTCTTGGCAGAGTTGCAACACCTACTCTTCAGTTCATTGGACTCACCCAGGACAACTAACAAGGTGATGATGATTGACAACATCCATCCCAAGAACAGAGAGAGTCTCCAACTGCAAGCAAGGGATTTCCACCCATCTGTCCCATGGGATCTAAGCCCCCTCTCAGTTAAAAGCAGAGTGGGCATCACCATCCCCAAATCCTCAAGAATGGGGAATGAACAATGAACTAAAGTAGACTTACTATTATTCTATTATAGACTTATTATTCTAGCAATGGAAGAACTTTTATCACTGATATGGAGGCAGTGACCACTAGAGGTCTAAGGGGAGGAAGAGGGAAAAATAAGTGTAACATGGGGGCATTTTTGGGACATTGGAATTGTCCTACATGACACTGCAGTGATGGATACAGGCCATTATATATTTTGTCATATTACAAAATTGCATGAGACAGAGTGTAACTATAATGTAAAGTATAATCCATGATTAGTGGCAATGCTTCAATAAGTGTTCATCAATTTTAACAAATGTACCACACTAATGAAGGATGTTGTTAATGTGGGAAAGTGTGGGAAGGGAAGGAAGGGAGGTATATGGGAATCTCCTATATATATACATATTTTTTTTTGGTGGTGGATTCTTTTTTTTTTTTTAATTTAATTTAATTTTTTAAATTCATTTTTTAAAAATATTACATTAAAAAAATATGAGGTCCCCATTCACCCCCACTCCTATATTTTTAATGTAATATTTATGTAATCTAAAGTTTCTTTAAAATAAATAAACACATTTAAAAAAAATGATTCTAGACAATTAGCGTTTATCAAGAGCAGGCGATATCTTGGTCTTTTTCAAATGTTATCATAACAATAGCAATCTTTAAAGACTGATTTTGAGAGATGATTCCATCACCTTTGTACAAACACACACAATAGTAAGCTTTCATGTTAAGGCATTCCCAGACCAAAATTTCAACTTTATAACATGAGTGTATCATAATGAGGTTCTCATTTATGCAGAAAAAAAATGGTGAGGAAAGGAGGGTGCTTATCTCATGTAAAGATGATCTGGGTTATTGACATGAGTTTAGTGAACATAAGCTTAGTCCTCTATTCTCTATCCTTAGTAGCCCAAAGTTTCACTTACCACTATCACTTTTAAATTTATGTTTCCAGCACATATCCTTCTTCTTTCCTCCCACTGCAACTGGGAACAATTCACGGATGTCTCACAGGCACATCAAATGCAACATGTCCAAAAGTGAATGGTGAGCCCACCCACTCCACTGGTTCTTCTCCAGGTTTCCTTTTCCCAGTGAATGGCTAACATTGTTTTCCATTGCACAAACCAGAAACTTAGGAGTCATCCTTGACTCCATCACTTCTCTCCTCATCCTCCATATTCAATCACAGAGTCCTCTTGATTTTACTTCCTATCTCTTGAATTCATCCTTTCTTTCCATCTCTACCATTTTAGTCCAAATTACCATTATCTAGTATCCCATCTTCTTATGCCCTCCACCTTTCCCAATCCAGACTAGCCTTTAAAAAGTACATATCTCATCATATTAACTCCATGCTTAAAAGCCTTTCAATAGCTATTCTTGTAAGATGGTACCTCTCTTAAGAGGGTCTACAAGGATCTGCATGGCATGAATCCTGCTTACCCCACAAGTTTTACCTTCTACCCCTTTGCCCTTGTTCTCTCTGCTCCAAGTCCCCACTGCTCTTTCAGTTCTTCAAAAATGTGTGTCTTCCTGCCTCAGATCCCTCACATATACTGTTCTCTCTACCTGGAATGCTCTAAACCATCCCCAGCCCTCTTTCCCATACTTTGTCGTCACTACTCTGCGTAAATATTATTTCCTCAAACCTGCAAACCAAGTTAATCTGCCTGTTACATGATTTTATAGAACTCTGTGCTTTTCCTTCACAGCACATATAAGAAATGTAATTCAACAATTGTTTAATTAGCTATTTAATGACTCTTTAATTTAAAATGTAAGTGCCACACAGAAGGGAATGTGTGTGTCCAGCTTATGACTGAATCCCCAGTGTCTCTACACAGCACCTATAGATATTAGGTAGGTGCTCAATGGTATTTGTTGATGGAAAGAACTGAAGAATACGTTACTATATTCAAGGCAGTAATGGAACTGATGATGCAGCAATTTAAGTCATGTTCTTTTGCTTGAAACAGTTCCCAGTGTAGTTGGGAAGACAGGATACATAGATTATGCTGATGACATAGAGGGATATTTTTCCTTTTGTCTAAATTCTGTTTGCATAATGAACTCTATCTAATGTCTTATAAAATCACACTAAGAACTACTTGATTTGCTCTGATAGTTGAAGAGTTAGGGGACAGTCCTTTGAGAGAACAGTAGCTCACTTCTTTCCAGATGGAATTTGAACTAATTAATAATTCCCCCTCAGAGGGCATTATAGAATATGGCAATAGTCAGGGTAAATAAGCCACCTCCAGAATTATGAGCTCTTAAAAGAGACTGGTGTCACTCAGGGATTGACTTGAAGATCTTATGTCTTAAAACCATAAAGAGATATGATTGTACTGGATGCCTGTAAGAGGAATGCCTGGCCCTCGAACAATCCATAAGATCAGTTCATCTGCAGAGGATTCTGAGCAGATTATGTTGACTGATGGCTAAACAGAACTACAGAGTATGCTTCTTTAAGTCAGAGTCACCACAAGAAACAGATGGCATACTCACATTAGGATAATTTGAGGAGAGTTTAAAAAAGGAACTATTTAGAAAGGTGTGGTAGAGTAGAGGGAAACCATGAGGATATTCCAGGACTCTAGGGCCAGAAAGAGTAGAGCATCATTACATCCTAGAACTGAGGAGGCAAAGGATAGAGCTGTTAGTGGAACCTGGGTTCAGAAAGGCTGTGTGGAGAGAGCTGACTGGCAGGAGCTGGCACCTTCAGTCAAGGCACGCAGCAAGCCCACAGTGACTCCACAGGGAGGAAGCCAGTGCAATAATACTCGACATCATTCTCTTCCCTTCCTCTGTCTCCTGCCAAATCCAACTGGAAGTCAAAAGGCAAGAGAGATCACTGATAATTCTAGTGGGTAGTTCTAAAAGGCATCTCTCCCATGGGGCTATATATATAGATGGTGTTCAATAATATAGTGGGTAATGCTCTTAACACATTTATGTAATGATGCAGAGATGGTTGCCAAAAGCTGTTTATTGATCAAGGTTGAAGCACCAGATTAAAAATCAAATCAAAGGTAATATCTGTTATGGATTGAATTGTGTCCCAGTTCCCTAAAAGATATGTCAAGCCCTAAAGCCTGGTCTTGTGGAGGTGATCCTATCTGAAAATAGGAACTTTAAAGACGTTATAAATTAAGATGAGGCCAAACTGGATTAGGATGGGTCGTAATCCAATATGACTGGTGTCTATAAGGAGAAGAAATCTGGACACAGATTGAGACAGAGAGAGTAGACAGCCAGGTGATGGAAGCAGAGATTGAGTTATGGCACAAGCCAAGGAATTGTCGGCAGTCCACTAACAGAACCTATAGAGTTGGTGGAAGTATGGCCTTCATGACACCTTGACTCAGACTTCTAGTCTCCAGAACTGAAAGTCAATAAGTGTCTGTTTTAAGTCACTCCATTTATGGTATTTTGTTACAGCAGCCCCCTAGGAAACTAAGACAGTACCTCCAGAATGAGACATGGTAATACGGTAAAATTGATCTAAAGACAGATCCTACGATAGACAGAATGAATGTCCCTCTGGGGATCTTTACAACAGAAGATGGATACCTTAAAATTCAAGAAGGTCCCCTGTGATGAGACTCTGGTATGATGGCATTTTATATATGTAACCAGATCCATATGCTTTGGACATTAGAGGAGTCAGTGGCAGGATTAATGTAATATCAGGAGCCTGGAGGAGCCTAACTAGATTCTTGCTAGGATAGAAGACAACCTACCTCACATTCCCACAGAAGTGGCCTTTCTAAATCTGCTGGCTAAGGTGTCATTCATGCAATGACATTAATTAAAAAAATATATGTATTGAGTGTCACTATATGTCAGACATATCAGAAGGTACTGGAGATTCAAAGATGAAAGTATATTATCCCTTCTCTCTAATCCAATGCCAAGAAAGTGGGGGAGAGGGGTGGAACTCCTGGATTCCACTCTGGAAATACAGCCTGCTGAACTTCGTAGTTTCTAGTTACTATTTTTCTAACTACAGGACATACAGTGTTTGCTTTTTCTTCCCCTAATGTAAAATTCCTTAATACAGTATGGTCAAAGTGATCAAAAATTTAAAAAATGTTGGGTTATCTAGTAAAGTACGATACCCAGCTTTCTAGGAATATTACTTCAGCATGTCAAAAGGGTTAAAGATGGTGATTTAAACTCCCTGTTCCTAAGGGCTATCTGAAGAAAGGTAATTATTATTACCAAATAACCATGGTATGTGTCAAGGGAAGGGTAGTGACAGACCTAGGATCTGATGGGACTCAGCATGGTGAGCGGGGATGGTTGAGAAGAGCTTATTAGATGAGAGAGAGTTTGATCTGGATGTTTCTTGGCTGCCTTTATTTTAATAGGCTCTAGAAAAACAACACAAGTATTACTTTCCAGCAATACCCATGTGGCAGTTACTTTTTGCATCACAGAAGGGGATCTACAAATGCTAATGCTTAATTGATCATTAGCCTTTTCTGGCAATTGCTTTCCATAACAAATGTTTCCCATCATGAAGCTCACACTACTTTGTGGTATTAAGTCTATTTCCCTAGCTGCCACCCAGTTCCACTCACAGAGGGCCTTGGGAAAAGCAGGATTCCAAAAGCCCTGGCTTTATTCCAAGTTGTCTAGCAAGATGCATAAGAAAAGAAAAAAGCAGCAGACAGGATGGATGAATGGGGTACCCTTATTTAAGAAAGAGCAAGAGAAAAATGGAGTGTGTCAAAATAAGAAAAATAAACCAAAGCAAAATCAGGAAGAAATAACCAAGAGCTCATCCCTTGACAAAAGATTAGTTTATCTTGCAGTGAAGCATGGGTGAGAAAAATGGATCATGCAGATATAAATTATTCATGGTTAAAGACATCTCAGTTATTAAGATATTTACACTATGAGTGAAGACTTTGCACGCTGCATTGATTTATGTGTTACATAATTACATAAGATACACTGATCACTGTTTGCATGGGAAGCACTCTAGATTTTTTATTCTGTTAATCAGTTTTCCCACTTCTGAGTCCTGCATTTCAATCAGAGCCAAGGCTTGATTAGAACTTCCCAGGGGTAGCAGAAAGACTATGAATGATAATATCAGCCTTGCCCTGTCCTTCCTTCAGATAAAAAGTACTTTTTGAGGGGTTTTTCAAATTACCCATTAATCGAAAGTATTTTTATTAATGATATTCCATTCAAATAATGCTAGTTTCAAATAACTTCAACATTTCTAATGATCAAAATACAAGTTCTTAATAAAGCTTTAAAAATTGTTTTATTTTATTTTTGCCTGTTGAGAAATATACTACTTGGAAATACTTGGATCCAGTGAAAAGTGTACCTTCCATGTGCAAACGAGCTTCATCTTAAATTCTAAATTTTCCCTGGGAAGCTAGATGAGACAACTTGAACATTTACTATATTACAAGAAGAGTCCAAAAACAGGTGAAACTGAGTACCATGACTCATGGTAACTTGAGTTTGGATAAAGGGTGCTTGGTGATTGACTCTCACCATCTACAGCATGCTCATCCTGGTGATTTGGTTAACTTTGGAATAACTTGACTCCCCATTTTAATGACTGATTGTTTTGTGCCCTACTTATTGGGTTATAGTATTCATAAACCCTTTTTATTAAGCTATAACAAATATATAGAAACACGCATGTGGCCAGTGTGAGATTATTTTATGAATCCAAAAAAGAGAAAGATTAAGTTTGTAAACTAATCTTTTCCTCTGAGTGTGATACACTTTGATTGTATTGAATTCAGTTGAGGGGCCTCTGATTAGAATACTTGATAAGATTGCTTTAGGGCTTTTGATTGTATTAAATCAGCATGATTGAGGTTGAGTTCCCACTCCCTTGTTGGGTATGATACAAACAGACTCATATGGACAGAGAGATAAAAAAGGGAGCCAACATATTTTTTATTCTGCAATGTGAAAGAAAGGATTGTTTAAGCACAGAGTCCCCGAGAGTAGCTCAAGAGAAGAGTAGTCCTGCTAGATGCCTGATAGCTTAAAACTTAACTTGGGTAGAGAGCAGAACAGTGGAGAGTGATAAAAGAATACCAGAAAGAGACAAGTCCTATGCCAATTTGCAGCTGAAACCAAGAAGAAAGTGGAGCAGCTGAGCCTGAGAGAGGAAGCTTGGAGGGAAAGGCAGAGACCACAGAGAGTTCACCCGCCATCTTGCTTCAACACATGGCAGCTGACTTTGGTGAGAAAGCACCTCTTATGGTGCCTTGAGTTGGACTTTTCATGGCCTTGGAACTGTAAGCTTTTACCCCAAATAAATAACCCTTATTAAAGTCAACACATTTCTTGTACTTTGTACTGGCATCCCTTTGGCAAACAAACAATACATAAATTATAAGTTTGCAGCTTGATGAATTTTTACAAATTGAATATATCTATGTAATCACACCCCTATCCAGAAATGGAACATTATCAGCACCAAAGAATCTTCCCTGAATATCCCCTTTAAATCACTTCCCCATCCCAAGGGTAATCGCTATCCTGACTACTACCAGCACAGATTAGTTTTGCTTATTCTTAAACTTTATCCATATATACTCAAATAATTTGTGCTCTTTTATGTCTGGCTTCTTCTGCTTTACATTATGTTTGTGAGATTCATGCATATTGCTGGGGATAGTTTTAGATTATTCATTCTCATTACTGTATAGTATTCCAGTGAATGACTCTGATGCAATTTATCCCTTCTACTGGATTGGTATTTTCCAGGTGTTGGCCAAATGCTGTGAACATTTGAATGTCTTTTGGTGAACATATGCATGCATTTCTGTGGGAACCATCTCTTGAAGTAGAACTGTTGAGTCATAGGGTATGCATACATTCAACTTTATTTGATACTATTAAAGAGTTTTCAAATCAGTTTTAAGAATTTACCGTCCCACAAGTAGGGAATGAAAGTTCCAGTTGCACCACAGTTTGTCACATCTTGCTGTGGTCACTCTGATTGTAGCCATTTAGTTTGGTGAGTACTGATATTGCATTTACACTTCTTTGATGGAAATTGAGCAATTTTTCATATGTTCATTTGCTATCTGTATATCTTCTTTTGTAAAGAGTCTGTTCAAGTTTTTTCTCCATTTTTCCATTAGGTTATTTGGTGTTTTAGTTTCCTAGGCAGCTCAAAGCAGAAACCATTAATAGGTTGGCTTTAAACAATATAAATTCATTAGCTTACAGTTTGAGGCTGTGAGAATGTCTGAATCAAGGCATCATCAAGGAGGTGTTTTCTTCCTAAAATTCAGCTGCTGGCAATCCTTGGCTCCTCTGCCACATGACAAGGCATATGGAGGTGTCTGTGGTCTTACCCTTCTCTTCCGTGTTTTGTTCCTTTCAGATTCTTGCTTCCATGGCTTTCTCTTTCTGCATTCATTCTGTTTATAAAGAACTCCAGTAAAAGGATTAAGACCCATCCTTAAGGAGGTGGGTCGTACCTTAACTGAAATAGCCTTATCAAAAGATCCTACTTACAATGGGTCTATACAAACAGGAATGGATTAGATTTAATAATATAAGAAATGATTATGTTAGGATTTATATGACAGTTTTCAATATTAAATTTGATAGACTGATACAGTTTTTATGGATATTCAAACATGTTTCAATATTATGTGTGACAGTTTGAAATTCTTTTATGAATGGCCAAAAGAGAAGATTATGTTTTTGAACTAATCCATTCACGTGGGTGTGAGACACTTTTGACTGGACTATGTCAGTGAGGTGTGACTAAGGTTAAGTTTCCACTCTCTTTCTAGGTCTGATATAAATGGAGACACAGAGAGAAACACACAGGAAAAGGGAGCTCTGCCATACTTGACCTAGCCATGTGAGAGAAAGGACTCCACATTTACCCACAGCTGTAGAAAGGTAGAGAAGCCCTGAGAGAAGAGAGAGGAGGCCAGGAAAGAGACCCACAGATGAGCTCCAGAAGGTGGTAGGTTCTGGAGGGGAAGGCAGAGACCTCAGCAGAGATCAGTGGCCATCTTTACCACATAGCCAGATGCCAGGATCACCAGTAGCTGACTTTGGTGAGGAAGCATCTCTGACAGTGCCTTGATTTGGATATTTGGAACTCTAAGATTTTACCTCAAACAAAATTCCCATTAAATAGAATTCCCATTATAAAATCCAACCCATTTCTGGTACTTAGCATTGGCAGCCTTTGGCAAACTAAGATACCAGAATACTAATAAAGGTCCTCCAACTTAAACTTTTAGGCTTTAATCTGTCCTGTATAGCTAAATGAAGAATTTTCAAACTTTTAAAACTGAAGATGTGAAAAGTCAGGTCACATTTCTTAAAGTGGTAGGTCTAGGGGCTTGGGGCACTCTTTGTAGATCCCACCATGTTCCCTTACTGTATAAGCTCTGGAAGACTCTATTTTCATTGTCAGTACTAACACGAAGAATATAATAGGACATAATTCTATCTACGGGAGCAAGCCCTCAGGAAACTCACAGAGTTTAAGTCTTCATCACTTTCAAAAATGTAAACAGCCAAACCAGTCCAGCGTTTAAGTGATGACTACCAATGGAAAGTGGAACTGTTTGCCGCAAAAGTAAAAATGTCTTTCTCTGCCTGTTAAAAATATCTGGCATATCCACATAGCACTGCACAATCATCATATTGCACATCATCCAAAATGTCTGATTCCTCCTAAGTTTAAAAATAGTCATTGTCAGGTCTGTTCATGAGTGGGATAAGTGATCCACACAGAAAATGGAATGAATCTTTATCAGGTTCTGCTGAGGCAGAGAAACTGCCTAAGAAGGAGTAAGAGTCTGTCTGCTTGAAAAAAGAATCCTTACTCAGGATTCTTAACCTCCCAAGACTGGGAAGGAATGGCCAGTCAGGAAGAGTTAAGGGCTCAATAGCAAGAGGCGAACTCTCTCACAATCTGTGCTAGACTAGGCTTTGTATTTCCAGTTAAAAAGAAAATCCTCCTTTCTCTAGAAATTGGTATGAAATAAGAAGATTGAATACCAGGCACTTTTGACATTCTAAAATGACAATTTGCATGTGTGTTGTAAAAAAAACATACTTAGAAATATTTAAAAGCATCCATCTTTGACTGGATTCTTTGGATTCTCATAGGAAGTAAATAGATTATTTAAAAAAACACTTGGAAAATGTGAAAATCTAAAGACGTGGTTAGATTAAAAATAAAGAACAACTTGCCAATGATGTATTAAAACAATCAGGAAAGTGGATGTGGCTCAAGCTGTTGAGCTCCCGCCTACCAATGGAAGGGCCTGGGTTTGGTTCCTAGTGCCTCCTGGAGAAGATGAGCAAGACAACAAGCTGGGGTGATGGGCAGGTGCAGTGAGCTGACACAACAAGGAGACACAAAGAGGAAAGACAATGAGAAACACAACAAAGCAGGATGCTGAGGTGGCTCAAGTGATTGAATGCCTCTCTCTCACATGGGAAGTCCAAGGTTTGGTTCCTGGTGCCTCCTAAAGAGAAGACAAGCAGACACAGAAAGCACACAGTACATGAACTTAGAGAGCAGACAGCAAGTGCAAAGAACGAGGGGGGAATAAATAAAATAAATCTTAAAAAAAAACAACCAAAAAAACAATCAACCAATGCCCTGTGAATGAGGAAGGTTGACTAGAACTACCACAGAGCAGAGAAACCCACACCCCTGCATGGACCACTTTGACCAATGAATAGTCCAAATAAGCACACAGTCCAGTTTTCTGAATCCAGTGGGTCCTCAATAAATACACATTTACTGATCATAAAATAAATGAAATTTCTAATTAGAAAAATCTGATATATAGCTAGAAGGGATAGTAAATAAGTTGCACGTCAGAATCAGGACCTAAAAAGTTGAGAATTATTATTGGAAAGTATTCAGAAGTTGCTATTTAATAGGGTGACAGTGTGTCTTACATTTTTGTGGTGAGTTATAATATACAAAATACTTTCATATCTATCACCCCATTCTGTTTCTGACAACACTCTGAAATGGGCCTGGGCATTTTAAACGCTCCCCAGGTGATTTCAATGTGCGACGAGGGTGAGAACTACCTCCTTATGCTGTAGATATGGTTGGCAGTAAGTTGACTGTTAATAGAGGTGTTCAAATAGAAGTGGGTCGGAAAGTCCTGAAGGCCTTCTAGCATTGGGTAGTGGTCCAAGTAAAGGATGCTGAGTCAGCGACTGGGTGTTTTAACAATTCTGGAGACCGCCATCTCCAGGGTGACTTACGTCTCTTCAGAAGCATGTTTTGAACATCATATTTTCACCTATCAGATTAGACAGGTATTGTACAGGCAACAGTTTCTTGACCAGGTTTTAGATAGGGAAGGTACATGAAAGCGATAAATAGCATTTTAACATTTCTATCATTTTGATTTGCCACCATTCAGTCTGGCCTTACCACAGTTAGTCCCAATTTAAAAGATGTGACAATGCCACTTTAAGATATACTACTGCGAATAGGAACTGAAGCCACTCCTGAAACATTTTAAAAGACTAAAGTACAAAATTTTCTCAAACCAGTACACGCAGCAGAAAGAAAAGCCAGCTAGCTCTGTGGAAAACTTGAGGATATATAGGGTCCAGTTACATTCTGCACATACTTGTAGAATCAGGGAAGGCGAGAGCCTTTGCCAAAGAGCAAGAGCTAACAGACTGTTCCATTTTAAAACCTTCATTATGGAGACCTGATTTTAATGATGGTGTCAATGCATCACTCATGATACCTTTATTATGCTAGAAAGTGAACACAGGCCCAACTTTGGGGATACACCTGTGCTCATTTTCCTGGATTACTTATTCCGCCCCTGTCTTTGGAGGCAAGCTAGATTCTTAACACTTCCGGTTTATTATGGAACTCTGTGTGGCAGGTGTAGTGCCCAAGAATCTGTGAAGATGTCTCTGGGTGCAGTCAAGACATTAAGAGAGTAAAGAAAAAAAAGAGGCAAGAGGTTTCCAGTAAAATAAAGCTTCGCTCACTCAGTCTGAGTAGCTTTACCAAAATTTGAATCAATAAAAATGACCGAATGATTAAATACCAGTAGATAATTAATTCAGTGTCTCACTTTCTTCCCTCTTACTTAGAACTCTTAGGCACTTAATGCTAAATATTTGATATTCTGGGATTTTTTTTCTCAATAATGTACTTAGTCCTAAAACTATTATGTCTTAAGTGTCGATATTCCACTTTTGTTTTTAAATACTTTCTGTAAGGCTTTGTCTCTGGAGGAGTTTTAATTGTGTGATTCTCACTATTCAGATTCAGAATCTGAAATTCAGAACATAGTAAGATGTATTCCATTACTTGTTCTGCTGCCTTTAAAATTTTCATCCATGCTTAAAATATTTATTGTTTCATTCATTTACTATAGTTGCTCTCAATTTTCTGTGGGTACATTATCAAATTGTAAGGTAGGTCTGGGTTTAAATACTAGATTTAACACTTATGATCTGTGTGACCTTGGCCAATTTGCTTGACCTTTTCAAGACTCAATTAGTTCAACTGTCAAAAATATGAGGATAAAAATGTTTATGTCCCAGAGTTGCTATGAGAAGTAAAGTTAATAAAATGTATAACATGTCTAGCTAGGTGCTTGGCAGATATTAATTGTACAGATAAATGTTAGACTTCCCCATTTCAGCTTCCTCTTGGGTTAATCCCAAGCCATACTGATACCATTTATGCAATGTAATTAATTTCCTAGTTCATGTGAAACATTACTTAACTAACTTGACCAGAAAGAGCTAGAAAAAAGGTTCCTAAGCAAAAAATTCAAATTACTTATTTAAAATGTCTCCAGAACTTTCAGTTAGTGTTCTGTTTTTATATAAAATACACTGATGTTTTCATCAAGGGAAAGTTATAACAGAGAGAAAGAGAAGGGAGGGCAGCATCAGGGGACTACATAGCTTTCTAGTGTACCATTAGATTTTCATGTATCCTTCAACTTACTTAGCTTTAAGTGTTGGGAATAATTTCAGTATTATCTTACCTGCAATTTCAGGTTATCTTCTTTGCTATGGATCGAGTTTTATAATCTATAACTAATGAATCTATGTCTTGGGCAAGGTGGTCAAAAACCACCTATATGTGGTGCTTACTCCATAAATTATGGAATTAATTTTTTTTCCCTCATAGGTGGGATATTTAATATTCTTGCCAAATGATATCTTCGGTTTGATTGACCAAACTAAAATCTATCTTAGGCTCTCCATATACCCTCCCAAGTGTGAGAATTCTGCCAAAGAAGCTCCCAAATTTTCACTTACGATTTTGTTTGGGAGTAAGATTTAAATGAAGCAGATTCTACAAGGTGAATGTACAGCTCAGGACAAAAACTAAATCAAAGGGCAAATTCTACTTGCTTGGGATTTTGGAGGATGGTAAAGGTTGGAGAAAGACTCCACAAATGCTTTTTTTGTGTGTGCTCCTTAAAGAACTCCAGTTGTCTTTCAAGGAACTCAATAGATACTTTAGTGCTAAGCAAATCACCTCTGGGAGATAAGAGGTCCAAGAGTCACTCAAGGCATGTCTCCATGGAGTGAGACAACTTAGGTACAATTATGGCAAAAAATCAAGAGTCAGAAGTATCAGGCAACATAGAGTGATAAATTGATGTGCACAGGTGGGATTTCACATGAGTGCAGTTGAAATAGTATTAATAGTTAAATACTTGAACCTATTCTTGTGAATTAATGCTAACCACTCCTTCCCATACTCTGAACAAGAATGCAAGTGGCCTAGGAATTTTTTAATCTATTGAGAACCACAAACTTAAATGTGCCAGAATAAAAGTCTCCAGTGAGCTGAAAATGTAAGGTCTCAATACTCTGATGCTTATCTAAAATCACACCTAGGAGTGTCAAGAAGACTCTACTTTTTACTAGTGCTGATGAGGTTTGGGCCTCTGTGGAAGACATGGAATACTATAGGGTTGTACAATGAGTATGTATGATCGGGTAGATCAACATTCTCAATGAGCAGCAATAGCAGTAATAAACAGAGGCTGGGGAGTCTCAAAAGGCCTATAGAACATCAAACTTTCAATTATCCAAAATACCACAGCAGGGTGCCTTCCAAAAGTCACAAAATTAGGGACATCTATCATGAATACTCATATTTACTACTTTGCTAAAAAGGAGCCTTTCAGATAGGACATCTGGACACAGGGTGATACAGGTCACTTTGAAATCTAACCCCAGTACTTCCCAAACTTCAAAGAGTGGAGAGAGATCATTTGTTGCTTATAGCCACTGTACCTTCTTTGATGATGTTACAGATTGAACTGTGCCTCTGAAAAAGATTTGTTCAAGTCCTAACCCTTGGTCTTCTTAATGTGAACTTATTTGTAAATAGCAAACTTGAAGATGTTACTATTTAAAGAGAGGCTAACTGGATTGGGGGGGAAAATTTGGACACAAAGTGAGAAAAGAGACAAAGAGATAGATGGTCATGTGACAGAGGAAAAGATTGGGTGATGCTACAAGCCAAGGAATATCTTGGGTTCCTGGCTATCCCCAGAGGAAGCATGGCCTTGCCAATATTTGATTTTGGACTTCTACCATCCATGGACTATGAGACAATACATTTGTGTTGTTTAAGCCAACTTTTCTGTGGAACTTTGTTATAGCAGCCCTGGTAAACTGAGATGGGAGAGTCAGGTATGTTCCCTCAAATTCTGGATCTCCAGGCTAACATTTATTGTTAGATTCTGGAGCTATAGTGTTCAAGAATCACTGAAAATCACTACTGAATGTTTGGGCAAGAAACCAGTTGTTGGTGTAGGCCATTGAGTCACCTAATACTCTGTCATGTAGGAATCTGGAATTCAGAAACCCAGACAATTTTTAATCTATATCCTGGAAGAATACTTCGTCAAGGGAAGGAGAAGGAGAGAATGAATGAGCATATCAGAACATGAATATAAATTGGTTACTTAAGCATATATTGCAATTTTTACCACTACCTTTGGAGTTCTTCAGGCAAGAATAAATATTTACTCTCAAATTAGATAAAACACAGTGGAAGCATTGCTTCTTTGTATTTTACTCAGTTAAATATTTAATGGGTAACTTTTGTGAATTTCACATACTGTGATGAACAAAATTTAATGTTCCCATCCTGATCTTTACAGAGCTTACAGTTTAGTGAAAAAGGCAAGCAGATTATTCCACCAAAAATTATAATTATTATTGTGATAATTCTTATTGTGTGAAGTAAAGATGTTGACTTAAACCATTCCTGGGAAAGTTTCCTCTCAGAGACAACTAAATAAAAGGGCAAATCCCACTTGCTTGGAATTCTGGAGGATGATAAAGATTCCAAAAATGCTGAATTGAAGGGAAAAAAACATCAAAAAAGAAAGCAGGAGATCTGCAACTTGGAACATGCCATTTCAGACACTCAGTCCTGCAGCTTAGAGTCACACCGTGGCAGTACTGTGGATCAGACACCTCCTTTTGTGGTTATGGACTACATGGCAGCAACTTAGAGCCCCACACACACTCAAGAACAGATACCCAAGGCCACACAGACCCAGGGCAGGGCTCCTGTGGTTGGTGAGTACATACATACAAAATGGCCCCCAGGAAACAAAAGAGATCCATGGCATAACTATTGACAAGCAGTGTACACAGCAAACCAGGTCTTTAATTGCTGGTGCACTTAATGAAAAAATGGGTGTTTTGAACACTGACCCCATCTGGCTCCCTGGGGAAATGGGGAAATTACTGAAGGCATAAAGTCCACATGGGGAAATGGGGAAACTAAGTGTTGTAAAGGCAGGGCAGATCCCAGGACTGCAAGCTGTAGTGAAAGATGGCACTGAGTATGGGAGGGGAGTTGAGTAAATCATAGCCTTTAAGGAGGAAAATTTGCACAAAACCAAACAGAACAGCCCAAGGATTCTTAGAGAAGAAACAGAAGAAAGGATATCTTCTCCTGACTGTGAAAAAGTTGCACATAGTAAGGCGATCTTAAAAGTTGCACTCCATGTCCAGGGCAAGAGACAGGTGCAGCAGACTTGAAAAAATCTGAACAGTTAAACATGGCTGCTCTAAGAGTTCAGTATAAGCTGGACCACACATTGAAGAAGAGCCTTACCTCAAACACGACCTACAATAAAACCCTAGGCAAGAGGGAGAAACTGACTTTCAGAGCTAGCACATCAAAATAATCAAATGTCCAGACATTAGCAAAAAATCATAAGGCATACTAAGGAACAGAATGATGTGGCTCATTTAAGGGAACAAAACAAAACTTCAGAAAAAATACTGACACTAGAACAACTAATCAAAGAAGTTGAAACAAATCTCCAAAACCAATTCAAGGTATTAAAGGAAAATATGGATAGAAATAAACCATGGATATAGAGCTAAAAGATATTAACAAGACAATATGTGAAAAAAAAAAGAATTAGAAAATTTAAAAAGGATCATAACAGAACATATGGGGATGAAAACACAATGATGGAGATAAAAAAAATAAACTAGAGGGTGTACAATAGTAGATTTGAACAGGTAGAAGCAAGATCAGTGAAAGGAAAATCAAAATCATATGGTTGGAAGAAGAGATAGAGGGAAGAATAGAAAGAAGTGATCTGTGGGGATAGAAAGAAGGGATCTATGGGGTAATATGAACCATACCAACAAATGCACATGAGGGTCCTAAAAGAAGAGTAGGTAAACAAGGGCAGATAGAATATTTGAGGAAATAAGGCTCCCCAAATCCCCAGCTCTTACAAAAGACATGAATATATATATATGTCCCAGAAAGGCAACATACTCTAAACAGAATAAATTCTAATAGACCTACTCCAAGACACATACTAATAAAAATGTCACATGCCAAAATAGAGAGAATTCTGAAAGCTGCAAGAGAAAAGCAATTCATCACATACAAGGGATCCTCACTAAGACTAAGTGCTTTCTCATCAGAAACCATGGAGGCAATAAGGTGGTTGCATGACATATTTAAGGTATTAAAAGAGAAAAACTGCCAGCCAAAAATTCTTTGGCAAAACAGAGCTTAAAAATTGAGCCAGAGTTTAAGACGGTCATAAATAAATAAAACTGGAGAGAGTTTGTTACCAAAAGCTCTGCCCTATAAGAAATGCTAAAGGGAGTTCTTCAGGTTGAAAGGAAAGGACAGGAGAGAGTGGTATGGAGCAGCATGAAGAAATGAAGAATATCAGTACGGGTAACTACATGGGTAAATGCAAAACCCAGTAGCACTGTTTCCTTAGTGTATAACTATACTCTTTATTTCCTGTAAGAGTTAGAACATAATTGAATAAGAAATAATCGTATTTCTTTGTAACAGACACACAGAATATAAATAAATAATGTGTCAAAAAGCTGGAAGTCAATGGAGCCTAGAAGAGAAAAGAGAGGATGGTGCCATGTAGCAGGGACACAAGCCATGTAGCAGGGATGCAAGGCAGGGACACAAGTCAAAGAACCCAAGGATAGCCAGCAGCCAGACCCAGAACACCATAATCTTTAGGAAGAAAGCATCACCTTGCTGACACCTCATTTTGGATTTCTAGCTCCCAAATCATGGACTAATGAGGAAATGAAGAGGAAACAAGGAAATGAAGCTCAGAGCAGGAGAAGAATGCCCCCAGGCTCACAAGGCTGGATGGCAGAGATTCAGATTATATTCCTGTCTCTCCCAGTGCCCCTGTCACCACACAATGCTAGAGAACTGGGGTGACTGATTTTTCATTTAACGTGCCGGCCATTCTTCTCCTTAAACTTTCTGACTATTTAATCAAAATGGATTATTATTTGCCTGAATTATACTTTACTAAATTGAAGGAAAAAAGTAGATAATGTGTAGTAAAACAACACAAAGGGAAACAGAGGGATAAGGGAGCAGGGGATGTGTATGCTATTGAAGTGGTTGGTATCAAACTAGTAGTTTATAGACTTAGTTTATTTAATACAAATGCCAGGGTAACCATTAAGAAAGTATTTTAAAAAATACACAGTAGTGGAAATGAGAAAGGGATCAGTTACATCACAAAAGACCAATTATACAGAAAAGGAGGATGCAACAAAGAAGAGAGACAAAAAAGATATGACTTATAAAAACAAAGGACAAAGTGGCTGAAGTAAGTCCTCCTTATCAGTAAAAGCACTTAATATTAATGGATTAAACTCCCCAATCAAGAGACACATTGGCAGAATGAAAGAAAAAGCACAATCCAAATATATGTTTATTTACAAGAGACTCATCTTAGACCCAAAGATGCAAATTGATTGAAAATTAAAGTATGGAAAAAATATTCCATGCAAATATTAAGAGACCTGGGGTATCTCTAATAATATCAGACAAAATAGATTAATCACAGGTCCCAAAATACCTGAGCCAAACATTGGCAACAATGAAGGGAGAAATACACACCTCTAAAATGACAGTTGCAGACTTCAATATACCATTTTCATCAATGGATGGAACATGCAGACAGAAGATCAATGAGGAAATGGAGAACTTGATATGATAAATGAATTAGATCTAAAATCCATATTAAGAACACTGCGGGAAGTGGATGTGGCTTCAAGCAATTGGGCTCCTGTCTTCCACATAGGAGGTCCAGGGTTCGATGCCCGGGGCCTCCTGGTGAAAGCAAGCTGGCCTGTGTGGCGAGTTGGCCCACAGTGAATGCTGGCCTGCACAGAGTACTACCTTGTGCAGGAGTACTCCCCCATGCAGGAGTGCTGGCCCATGTGGAGAGCTGGCGCAGCAAGATGACACAACAAAAAGAGACACAGAGGAGAGACAATAAGACATGCAACATACCAGGGAGCTGAGGTGGCGCAAGAGAATGATCGCCTCTCCTACTCTGGAAGGTCCCAGGATCAGTTCCTGGAGCCACCTAATGACAATACAGGCAGACTAGAAGAACACACAGCGAATGGACACAAACAATGAGGGTGGGTGGGGGGTTGGAATAAATAAATAAATAAATCTTAAAAAAAAAAAGAACACAGCACTCCGAAACAGCAGAATACACATTCTTTGCACGTGCATATGAATCATTCTCCAAGATAGACTACATGCTACATCAAAAATCTCAATAAATTTTAAAAGACAGAAATTATACAAAGAATCTTCTCTGACCACAGTGGAATGAAGCTAGAAATCAGTAACAGATTGAGAAGTGGAAACCCACAGATGTATGGAAGTTAAACAACACACTCTTAAAGAATAAGTGAAGAAGAAATCACAATGGAAATCAGGAAATATCTTGGAGATGAATGAAAGTGGGAACATTATGTATCAAAAATTATGGGACTCACTCATACACTGGGTAGGAATAGCAGACTCACATGCCATCCTGCCAGGGCAAAGTGTTTTCCCACCAGGAGGCAAACAGCAAACCAGGTAGCTAGGACCCACTTCAGCTTAGCCCCTTCGAGATGGTCTATGGGTAACATTTCCTCACCCAGGACCTGGCAGGAAAACAAACCTTACTCTCAATAGGAGCCAAAATGAAAGGAACCATATTCTGGTTCTGATCACTCTCACTGTTGTTAAAGTTATAGGAATTGCCAGATGAGTGCACTTATCCTGTGAAGACAGTTGCCTAAGGAAGTTCCAGCTCACCAGAAGCACCTGATGGGACATATGAGTGCCAGTCATTGGATGGCCTGGAACACCTCTTCAAGAGGCAAAACTAAGTATTGTCTGTGTCAAAGTCAGCTCTTCCCTTTAACTCTAATCCAAACACCGATTGGTAGGGGGAAGGCAAGCCAGGCACCCCTTAAGAAATCTTGTCTGTTTTCATTTCCTGTAGTTTCTCCCAATACAATAACTAAAAGGAAAATGCCTCTTCTCGTCCCCCTCTTAGTCATCCTTAATCATAACCACCACCATGGAAAACTGGGATTGGCAATTTGTATCAAATCCTGTTATTAATTACAATCTCTCCCCAAAGCTAACTAACAGCATAGAAGAAACCAGCTGTGCCACAGAAGCTCTTAGACAGCAAATGGACTTTCTTGCTGCTGTGGCACTGCAAAGTCAGACCCCTAAACATGAGTACAGCAGCATGGCATGGGGGGACGGGACATGCCTATTCCTCAAGGAAAACGCTCTTTCTATATAAGTCATTCTGGAATAGTTCTAGACAGCATTTGAAACCTGCAAGAGAAGCCCACCAACTTCAGGGGGATGCAGCCTCTGAAGGTGCCTGGACTTTCTCATCTTCACGATCTAGTATTTCATAGCTGAGCCCACTTTTTGGACCCACTTACCACTGTCTTCTTTATCCTTTTACTGGGGCCATATATCTTCAAAATTCTAACTAAGTTTATTTCTTCCAGAATCAATGCTTTCCAAAACAAGATGTTAGTTGTGTGGGGATTTCAGCCAGTTCCAACCACAGTGTCAGACCCATCTTCCCACAGCCTCAATAGAATAGCCAGAGAGGTTTAAACCCTGTCAGGTAGGGACTACTGCCCTAACCAGCAGGAAGCAACTGCAGAAGACTGACCATTGCCTCTCAGCATCCCCTTAAGAATAAAGGCATGAGCTCTCTGAGGCGGGGAGTTGAGGCACATTATTCCAGGAAAAGAGGAGAAGACGAACCACAGCATAGTTGGAAGACAACATGTTGGCAGACATCATGGTTGCAAGACCTCATTGGGACCTTGAAAGTAAACTTGAGTACCAGTTTCTCTTTCTGGGACCTTCCCTTGGCCCCGGATATTCCAAATAATCCTCACCATTGGACCCACCAATAATAGACAATAATAGCTGGGGCCCCTCCCCTTAGTATTAATAATGGGAGGGATAATCAATCCCTTAATAAAGGTGACTGTGCAAGCCAGATCGCTTTCTCTGCCTAGAAAAGTCCACATCTTGGTGTGTATTTCTCTCCCATTTCTCAGCAAGCTCTGTTCTTTCCCCCATTTCCCAAATAAGTTCTTTTTACTGGCCCAAATTGAAAAAAACATATATGGCACTCAGTGAAGGCAGTGCTCAGAGGGAAATTTATAACCCTAAATGTTTATATTAAAAAAGAAGAAAGTAAAAATCAGAGACCTATCTGCACACCTGGAGGAACTATAAAAAGAACAGCAAATGAAACCCAAAGTGTGCAGAAGGAAGGAAATAACAAAGTATAGGGCAGAAATACATGAAATAGAGCATAAAATTCAATAGGAAGAATTAACAAAACCCAAAATTAGTTTGTTGGAAAGAATAATAAATTTGACAAACCTTTATCTGGACTGAAAAAAGGAGAGAGAATGGATGCAAATAATTAAATTGAAAGAGGGGTCATTACTACTGACCCCACAGAAATAAAAAAGGATAATAAGAGGCTACTATGAAAACTGTCTATCAACAAATTACACAATCTAGATGAAAAGGATAAGTTTCTAGAAACACACAAACAACCTATACTGACTCAAGAAATAGATGTCAATAGACCAACTACAAATAAAGAGATTGAATCAGTAATAATAAAAAAAATCTCCTAACAAAGAAAAACCCAGGATCAGAGGCTTAATTGGTAGATTTTACCAAACATTACAAAAAGAATTAATACCAATCCTGTTCAAACTTCTCCAAAAAATTTAAGAGGGAGCACTCTTAACTCATTCTATGAGGCTACCATCACCCTCATACCACAGCTAGATAAAGATAACAAAGGAAAAAGCAATTTACAGGGCAATATCCCTTATGAATATAGGTGCAAAAAGCTCAACAAAATACTAGTAAAACAAATCCATCAGCATATTAAAGTTATACCCCATGATCAAGTGGGATTTATCTTAGTAATTCAAGGATGGTTATAAATAAGAAAAATCCACATGGCCATCTCAATTGGTGCAGAAAAGGCGTTTGACAAAATTCAGCACCACTTCTTGACAAAAACCCTCAGAAAAATAGGACTAGCAGGAAACTTCCTCATCATGATAAAAAGCATATATGAAAAACTCATAGCTACCATCATACTCATCAGTGAAAGACTGAAAGCTTTTCCTCGAAGATGGAACAGGACAAGGATGCTCACTGTCACCACTGTTATATTCAACATTGTATTGCAAGTTCTAGCCAGAGCAATTAGGCAAGAGAAATAAAAGGCATCCAAATTGGAAAGGGAGAAGAAAACTACCCCTATTTGCATAAGATGATCCTATATATATATATATATAGAGAGAGAGAGAAAGTACTGAAAAATCTACAATAAAGCTCCTAGAGCTAATAAATGAATTCAGCAAAGTGGCAGGGTACCAGATCAACACATAAGAATCAGTAGTGTTTCTATACACTAGTAATGAATAATCTGAAGGGAAAATTAAGGAAAAAAATCCATTTACAAAAGCGACTAAAATAAATATCTAGGAATAAATTTAACCATAGATATGAAAGACTTATAGACAGAAAACTACAAAACATTGCTAAAAAATCAAAGAAGACCTAAATAAGCAGAAGGACATCCCACGGTCATGGATTGGAAGTCTATTGTCAAGATGCCATTTCTACGTAGAGTGATTTACAGAGGCAATGCAATCCCAGTCAAAACTTCAATAGCCTTCTTTGCAGAAATGGAAAAGTCAATCAGTAAATTTATTTGGAAGGGTAAGGATGCCCAAATAGCCAAAACTATCTTTAAAAAGAATGAAGTTGAAGGACTCACACTTCCTGGTTTTAAGGCTTATTACAAAACAACAGTGGACAAAGAAGTATAGTACTGGCACAAGGGCAGACATTTAGACAAATAGAATTGAATTGACAAGTTCAGAAATGGACTTGTATGTCTATGGCCAAATGACTTTTGACAAGGGTGCCAAGTCCACTCAATTGGGAAAGAATAGTCTCTTCAACAAATGGTGTTGGGAGAACTGTACATCCATATGCAAAAGAATGAAGGTGGACCCCTATCTCACACCATACATAAAAATTAACTCAAAATAGATCAAGAACTAGCACTATACAAATTCTAGAAGAAAACATATGGAAGCATCTTCATGACCTTATGTTTGGCAGTAGTTTCTTAGATTTTACACTAAAAGCACGAGCAACAAAAGAAAAAATAGATAAATGGGACCTCATCAAAATTTAAAACTTTTGAACATCAAAGGACTCATCATGAATATAAAGAGACAACTTACAGAATGGGAGAAAGTATTTCGAAACCATATATCTGATCAAGGTATGCTCTCCAAAATATCTAAAGAAATCCTATAGCTCAACAACAACAAAAAAACAAATATCCCAATCAAAAATGAGTGAAAGATGTGGATAGACATTTCTCCAAAGAAGATATACAAATGACCATAAAAAGATGCTCAATATCTTTAGCCATTAGGGAATGCAAATAAAAGCCACAAAACGGGGAAGCGGATGTGGCTCAACTGACAGAGCATTCGCCTACCATATAGGAGGTCCAGGGTTTGATATTCAGTGCCTGCTGACCCTTGTGGTGAGCTGTCTCACATGCAGTGCTGCCATGCGCAAGGAGGGCCCTGCCATGCAGGGACTCCCCCGTGGAGGAATGCCCCATGTGCAAGGAGTGCACCATGCAAGGAGAGCTGCTCAGCATGAAAAAAAAATGCAGCCAGCCCAGGAGTGGCGCCGCACACACAGAGAGCTGACACAGCAAGATGACAAAACAAAAAAGAGACCCAGTTTCCTGGTGCTGCCTGATAATGCAAGTGGATGCAGAAGAGCACACAGTGAATGGACACAGGGAGCAGACAACAGGGGGGAAGGGGAGAGAAATAAATAAAATAAATCTTAAAAAAAATAAAATAAAAACCACAAAAAGGTATCATTTCACACCCATTAGAATGACTAGTATTAAAAAAGTAAACAGAAAATAAGAAGTGTTCGTGAGGACATGGAGAAACAAGAGCACTCCTTGGTTGTTGGTGGGAATGTAAAATGGCTCAGCTACTATGAGATACAGTTTGGTGGATCCTCAGAAAATGAATATAGAAATAGAAGGGAGACCCAGAAATATCACTTCTAGGTATATACCCAAAAGAATTGAAAGCAGGGACTTGGCACAGATACATGAACACTGATGTTCACAGTGGCATTATCCATAATTTCCAAAAGATGGAAGAAACCCAAGTATCCATCAATAGATGAATGGACAAACAAAACATGTTATATACATGCAATGGACTATTATAGAGACTTAAAAAGGAATTAAGCTCTGATAAATGTGACAACATGGATGAATCCTGAAGACACCACCACGTTGAGAAATAAGTCAGACAGAAAGGATAAATATTCTTTGGTCTCACTGATACAAAGTAATTAGAAAAAGCAAATTCATAGAGTTAGAAACTAGAATACAGGTTACCAATGGCTGGAGAGGCAGTAAGGAATGAGGAATTAATGCTTACTTTATATAGAATTTATGTTTGAGGTGATGGAAAAGATTTGGTGAAGGATGACAGTGATGGTAGTACAACATTGTGAATATTATTAACTATTAAATTATACATCTGGAAATGCTTAAGAGTGGAAATTTTGTTGTATATATGTTACTGAAACAAAAATTTAAAACGAATAAGATGTCAGGGAGGTTTTCTCAGAAAAAGTGACAGGCTGAGACTTTAAAGGGTGTGTAAAAAAAGCTGGCAAAAGAATGTGTGTGCTCACACGTGCAGAAGAAGTTGGAGAATCACTTCTTAGGCAGAGGAAACAGAATTGCCAAGTCCTTGAGGACAAAGGCTTGGTATGGGGGACAGAGCTGAAAAAGACTTCTATGACCCAGGGACAGATTAACAGCTGTGGTTGTCTGTGATGAAAATTGAGATTGGGGAGGCAGCTCAGGAGAGAGAGCATGCAGAGAACTGTAGGCATGTCACAGAATTTGATTTTGTCTTAACTTTTGAGGTGACATTGAAGGAGAGTGACATGATTCAATTTACACTTTTAAAAAGGTCCTCCTGGCTTATGTGTGAGCATAGATTTGAATGAAGTGGGCACGAAGGATGGAAATACTGAGACAGCTGGGAAATCACTGCAGTTCTCCAGTGGAGAGATGGTGGTGTGAGAGGCACAGATGAATGCGGAGAACGAAAACAGAAACAAACCTGAGAGTGGAAAGATCAGACAGGAACAGGCCAAGGGGAAAATTCAAGAGTTCAGTTCTGGACACTTAGCTCTAAGAATTAGCATATAAATGTTGCATTACAACTGCTCTGATTGGTTGAGATGCTTTTAAACAAAGGTTCTGGAACCAGACATAAAAGCTTGAATTCTGGTTCTGGTATTTTCTACCTATGTGAGTTATATTATTCTATGATTCCTCAGTTTTCACATTGGTAAAAGGGATACTTAGGCTTATCTCTTAGGTTAAGAATAAAATGAGATAATGTTTATAAAATGTCTTGAATATGATACTCAGTAACTGGAAGTTGCTTTTAGTGCAATCTTCTAACAGCAGCATATTATGTTAGAAAATAGACTGAGTCTTGACTTTAATATTTGTAAACTTTGTAATCGAGGCAAATAAAATAGCTTAGATTTCCTATTTCTAAAACAGTCAAAAACATCCTTATGTACATCACAAGGCTTGCAAAAACAGTAATTACAGATCCACCATCTTTTATTTAGTCTCGAACCTATATGTTCCACCCTTGTTTGATGAGAAATTTTGTAAAAAAAGATTCTTTGTAAGCTAAGGAAGAGTAGGTTAGGAATGTGTACAGTCTGTGACAAAAGGCACTCTGGGAAAAACAGCATTGTGAAGAGAATAGTGAACTAGGGAAAAGTCTGCCTCATATATGTTCACTGAGAAGGAGCAAAAAGTTTCCTAAGATACTCAGATGTTAACTATGAAAGAGACCAAAAGCAGTCATATGATATATGTTACAGTACAGATTTAATTTTAGGTTGAGCTAATGAATGATATTTTAATTTTAACTATGTAATCCTACTCTGGTCACTCATCACTGCTAGCAATGTAGCTGTGCATTTGTTACCTGTTACTGAGAAACTGTCTTTGGTCACAAAGTAAATTCCTGTTTTCTTTTCCTTATCTGCACCTAGCAAATTCTTGTTTTCCACTCCTTTCTCTCTGAGTCTGGTAAGATTGAGAAATTTACAAACAGAATCTGAACAAATAACCATGGTCACTAAATTATTAACTTTTAAAAGTAACTAGAGGGAAGTAAACTTGGCCCAGTGGTTAGGGCGTCTGCCTACCACATGGGAGGTCCGCGGTTCAAACCCCAGGCCTCCTTGACCTGTGTGGAGCTGGTCCATGCGCACTGCTGATGTGTGCAAGGAGTGCCATGCCACTCAGGGGTGTCCCCAGCATAGGGGAGCTCCATGTGCAAGGAGTGTGCCCTGTAAGGAGAGCCGCCCAGCGCAAAAGAAAGTGCAGCCTGCCCAGGAATGGCACCACACACATGGAGAGCTGACACAAAAAGATGATGCAACAAAAAGAACACAGATTCCCGGTGCCGCTGATAAGGATACAAGCCGTCACAGAAGAACACACAGCGAATGGACATAGAGAACAGACAACTGGGGCAGGGCGGGGCATAAATAAAAAAATTAATCTTTAAAAATAAATAAATAAAAGTAACTAGAGACAAATATCTGAAACTTATTTCTTCGATTTTAAATACTATGTTTCATTTTTATAACGGTATAATCTTTTACTCCTAATTAACCCCAATTGTGTTCCCTTATCTTACCAGGCATTGGTTTTGTCAAACCTTAACAACCCTTTGATGGTTCACTTTGTTCAACTTAGTCATGTTAATAAGGTGATTTACAACTTTATGTATTATCCCAGCCAAACTTTAGATAGTTTAGCATTATCTTTTGTGGATTGAACTATTTACAACTCTATGTATTAAATAGCTGGACTTTGTCAGCTCCTAATGGATGTTAATTAAGCAATGTATGGTCCACTTTGCAATCTGTAACTGGATGCTTACCATAGCCAATTAAACAAATCAACCAATCTCCTAACATCCCAACATCCTTATCCCTACTTCCCTTTATTGCAAAAAATAAAAACCCTATCTTTCTTTGTTTGTGGAGGCAGGTTTGAGACTCTGTCTCCTAACTTCTCTCCCTTGTGTGATCAAAACTTGTTGCAGATTCCAGTCCTCTGTGCTGGGCCAAAGAACCTGGGAAACTCATGTGGGTCCCTTCAACTACAAAGTTCTTATTCTATATTCTAGAAATGTAACCACCAACATTAAACATTAAACATTAAACATGTAATGACCATGAAGCTTATATTCTTGAATTTTTGCTTAGGAAATTGGATTTGTTCACGTAAGCTGCAAAGGAATTCAGTGGCCTTGTGTGCACTGATCCGTCATGGTAGAAGTCATGTGGATTCTTCTATTAACCAGAATATGTAACACACCACTCCTTTAGTCAATGTAGACTTTTCAGACTTCTCAAAAAACAATGGGAAGCCTGGTTTCCTTGTGAGGTTATTATGAAGATACAAGAGAGTAATGGTTGGCAAACTGCGCTGTATACTAAAAGTACTCTAAATGTATCAGAAATTATTTTGAACATTATTAAATTTGGGGGAAAGAAAGGTTTAACATCAACTACTCTTAGTTTATCTGCTTGTTCATTTATTCAATCAACCAGGAAACACAGAGTATCTTCTATGTATACTGCAATTAAACACTACGGTGATATAGAGTGGGATTAACCCTGAGCTGCGGTGTCCTCTTAGCAGTAGAAGGATGCCGGGTTTTTTCACTTCCTGTTTTACTGCCACCAACAAAACAGCTTCAGTTCATGAGAACTAGATGCAGCAGAAGCAGTATGTTGGGTGGGTACTGCTGTGTTCTCAAGGAAATTTACATTAAAAGTCTGACATCAACCTGCTTCCAATAATTCACATGAAAAAAATTCTTTGTTCATCTTAAACCTGAAGGTCTTTATCAAAATGTTCTGGACCTCGCAGAGACAGATTAAGGGTAGTTTCTTCCACTATAATTGTGGTTATGAAGTCTGTGTCATATATAGGATCCAAGAGGCAAAGGGACTAAACATGATCAATTTCATGTTCCTCAGGGACTTAGCAGGGCCATGTGCATCTGGTGGCATTTTTGGTTTCAAAGCCATAGCAACATGAAATGATGGTTTATTCCCTTGGCATTATGACTGTTGGGGTCAGCCTGATATTTTATGCCCACTAATATGACACATATAGCCCTGAAAAATAATAACCTTACTATATGACAGACATTGAAGTAAGAGCTGTTGAACAAACATAAAATATGGAGGAAAGAGGTAGAAGAGTTTTATGCCTGACAGGGAATACTGGGGTCTTCTGTTTCTTTGAATTATATCCTATGTTACATATTACGCTTAATGAAAAGAATAAAGAAGAGGACTTTCTCCACAGCTGAAGACTGGGGCTCATTTTTCCAATGAGGAATATAAAATTAGTATCTAAGAACAAAGGAAAGTAATCTCCACTAGTACTTGAAAGATTAGTACCTGATTAGTATATAAAAGATGGCCAGGAGGTGGCCTTATGATCAATTAAGTGCTTGTCTGCTACTCTCAAAATGAAAAGCAATTCTAGTCTAACTAATACGTGTACATGACCTCAAAGGAACTTATCATGCAAAGAGTTATTTTCTGCCTGATAGTGTTCAGTTTTTATGAAATACACTAAAATTGATGAACTAATTTTCCCCTTAAGGGGCCTGTTTAATTTTAGAAGCATCTACATACTATCTGAAAATGAGGGAATTTTAACAAAATTGTTAAATGTCTCAGAGGGCCAAATCAAGATCTTTGCAGATAATGGCTTCACAGCAGCATGCTGGCTTTATGTCTACTTATAAGAATATTGTGAAATAATCTTTCAGAAATTTGTAACTGTCCATGGGACTGCTGGGTTTGATGTGATTAACAAGGGAAATTGCCAAATTTCCTTTTTAGGTAATGGTTTTAGATGCAGCCACTTTAAATCTGTTTAAACTACAGTTAAATGTTATTTTCACCCAGTTTTATTTATGGCCTTTTGCTTTGATTATATTAATAGAGGAATAAAGCAGTAGTGATAATCTTACAAAAATTTTAAGTGAAGTTACTAAATTCCATGAATCACAGAATGTTAGTGCTGGAAGGACCTTTGAGATGATGTCATCTAATTAGTCTAATTCCCTCATGTAACAAGTGAGGTATAGCAGTCCAAAACATAATAAATGACCCTTTCTGATTCTATTAAATGGGAATCACCTAAAGCATAATTATTTGGGCCATTAGAGAAAATTTTGATATTAAACAATTAATCCATGTTATCTCTGCTCTGATACCACCACTCATCATTTTTGCACCTAATATAATACTAAGCTTCTAGAAGGAACTCATGAATGATATTCTAGGATATTTTATATTCTTACATTAGTGTTCCTCAGATATTTAAAATTTTAAATGAATACCTCATGCACTAAATCTGACTACAGAATTACTTCAGAGGCCCAGAAACTAACAATAAACCTGTCAAAGTACATATCAGCTCCCAAGTCCAAGAAAACAGGATGTGACAAGCACAAGGCACTAGGCCCAGCTCGGAGTACAAGGATGGGAATGAGACCCAGAGGAGACGCACTGAGAAAGTAGGGCCATCTCTGCTACTCTGTCAAAAATCTCCTAGGAGCCCTCACACACCACTGCTGAGAAACCTAAGGCTGGATAGAGAAGAATGTTGATAACGTGGAAGAGGAACTTCCATTAGGAACCTTCTTTCTGAGAGCAACACAAATTCAACTGTTTTATAGTTAGGCTGATGAAACAGAAAGGTCAAAGGGTAAAGCCGGACTCACAAACCCAAAAGCCTATGGGGGGTTGGAAGATATGATGCCAATGTAAGACTTTAATGTCAGGGAAACAATTTGGACAAACTGGAGAGAGAATTCCCTGTCTAAGAGGCAGGCAGTCTGAGATTCAACCCAAGCTAAGGATTATATGCCCGTGATGCCAAATTGTTAGGAGTAGTTGGATATTTAGATTTATTTTTAGATGAGTGGCATTTATTGATTTATTATTTATTCATGCATACCGGGGCAGGGATTCGACCTGGGACCTCGTATGTGGTATGCCGGCACTCAACCACTTGAGCTAAGCCGGCTTCCGAAAGGCATTTATTTTTAAATACTGAAAACTAATTGCAACTTTTCAAAAACATGGTGCAGACCAAAAAATACACATTCCATGGGCATGGCTTTCAAGAGGATTCCTCTTCTAGAGGATGTAAAAAAATGAATGTGTGTGTTATGCAAAGAAACAGGCAAGCCTCAAGTTACAGTGGAAAAATAATGATAGCAAGGTGTTTTACCATTCAGATTTATCAGATAGAAATTCTTTGAAATTGCATTATCTTTGGAGAAGTTCTCTGGTCTGAAAGGTTAGGATATTACTTGGACCTCTGGGTGGGTGTGGAACAAGATTGTATTTGCAGGTGTTTACCTGTAGCACTTAGGTGTGAGTGATATCAGTGCTTTTTCCCATTGAGCTTGGTTGAAACGTCACAATCCTTCTCAACACAGTGGTTCAGATGGCCACCATGAGTTGATCAGAGGTAGCATAGAAAATTAAAAATGGACTTTCTCTACTCTAGATGAACATCACAGTATAAAATGTATAGTTTTAAGATACTGTACAAATTTGCACAACAACATTAGAGAAAGATGATATAACATGCAGCAATTAGACATGGGGACAAAAGAACATCTCAAAATGTATGAAGAAAATAATGTTGAGAGTGTACTTTATGACAGGAACTTTGCTATGCATTGGAGATGGTCTGGCCAATCATCTCTAAATAGTTGTTTAGACCTCTAACCTGGACTTTCTCTTCTAGTCTGTCTCTGTAGTCTTCTTTACTGAGTTTGGTGGACAGCCTCTGCAGTAGGCAGAATTCCTGAATTGACTCCACAAAGACTCTGCACTGTAATCCCAAGACCCTGTGAATGTGATGATATACCACCCCAAGATTGTTATATGGTACTGTTGACCTTAAAAAAGGGAGCTTATCTGGCTGGGCCTAATGTAACCACATGAGGTCTTAAAAACAGAGACAGTTTTCTGACTAGTGGTAGAAGAGGGAAAGAAAGTCAAGGAGATTTGAAATGGGACAAGGACTCAACATAATGAGAGAAGGAAGGTGGGCAGTCTCTAGGTGCAGCTAGCCAGCACAGGAAATGGAGACCTCAGACCTACAGATATTAGCAACTGAATCCTGCTGACAATCGAAGATGCCTGGACTGGAATCTTCCCCAGAGCCTCCAGATAAGAACTGCATTCATCTGACACTTTGACTTTGGCCTTGTAAAAGCTTCAACAGCTGAACCTGCCTGGACTGTTGACCTACAGAACTGTAAGGTAGTAAATAGGTGTTGTTTTAGGCCACTAAACTTATGGTATTTTGTTACACAGCAGCAGAACATTAACACAGTGCTAAAACTCAATGACAATATCTACATGAAGACTGGAGAACAAACTAGATGAAATTTTACATCCTCTTCCAGGCTTCTGGACATCTAATTCTTGGGCAGTATCTAGAAAGTAACCCACCAAGTTTATTGGAGTATTTTAGCTTTTAACTATTGATTTTGGGGAAGTGGACTTGGCCCAGTGGTTAGGACGTCTGTCTACCACATGGGAGGTCCGCAGTTCAAACCCCAGGCCTCCTTGACCCATGTGGAGCTGGCTCATGCGCAGTGCTGATGCGCACAAGGAGTGCCCTGACACGCAGGGCTGTCCTCCGCGTAGGGGAGCCCCACGCGCAAGGAATGGGCCCCGTAAGAAGAGCTGCCCAGCAGGAAAGAAAGTGCAGCCTGCCTAAGAATGGTGCCACCCACACAGAGAGCTGACACAATGAGATGATGCAACAAAAAGAGACACAGACTCCCGTGCTGCTGACAACAACAGAAGCGGACAAAGAAACAAGACGCAGCAAATAGACACAGAAAACAGACAACTGGGGTTGGGGTAGGGGAGGGGAGAGAAATAAATAAATAAATAAATAAATCTTAAAAAAAAAAAGTGCTAAAAGGGGGAGGAATTGAGAGATGAGCAAGCCAAAGAAGAGCAGGCTGGAGGAGGACCTCTGAGAGGCTAGAGAAGGAGGTGGCATTTGATACTAGATACTAGACATAGGGCACAGCAGTGGGAAAGCTTAGGATGTTCAGGAAGAACGTTTTAGTTATGTTGCCATATTTATTATCAACTAAAATAATATGCTGTTTACATTTGAAATTCATTAAGATCATTTCAACATTAACTGTGTTAGTAAGAAAGCTTGTTTAAATTCACTACAGTGAGTCTTGTTCACAATCCAGCTGAAAAGAATTCCATCTTAACTGAATGTCTTCCATAGCTTTACCCATGGAAGACAGAGAAAGTTATAATAAACAATTATTAGCAAATCATGGAATTTTATAAAAATACAGAGCAAGTTACAAGTTATTAGAGATTTGGTACAATTTTCTCCATCATTTGACTCTACATCACTGGCTTCATGGTGGATGCTCAGAATGATGTCCTTGAGAAAACTATGAGCTCAGTAACTTCATAAATATTTTCAGAAATTTATTTTGGAAATATTTCAATAATTTAAATAAAATGAACTCTTAGATAATAAGAATACATCATTTCCCAAATACCCTTTCTAGCAAAGATTCACTGTTGCCACAGAATAAAACATCAACTGCTTCTTAACAGGGTAATGGGAGACCTGAGGTTCATTTTAGAAAATTGATGCACAGAAATAGCAAACTTTAATTTCCCGGCATTTGATAACAGGTTAGTGTATTTATAAGAAGCACTTTACATACATCCCCCTGTTCAATCCTTTCATCAACCTTTTGAAGAAATACTGTTACCACCCCTTTTTTAGAGATGGGGGAAGTTGAAGCTTGGAGAGGCTAAATAACTGTGCAAGGCCAACAGAAAGCCAAGAATCAAGACCATGTTTGCCTGACTGCAAAGGCACCGTATTTACTGCAGTGCTTGTCTGCTGAGCATTTACCCTTTAAATGTTCATGCTTTCCTTGTATTTTATGCTACATTTCTAACAGTAGGGCTTTCAGACCCAATCACTTGGTAATGCAGTTCCACAATAATGAGGTGGGCTTGTTTTCCCATAAATATTTCAAATAACGAGTTCACATTTACTGAGGACATACTAAGTGCTAAGCACCACGTAAGAATAAACTCTTTTACTCCTCACAGCAACCTGTGAGTGGAGTAGTGTGATTATCACCATTTTACAAAGGAGAAATCTGGCCTCTGTGACTCCACTCTTCCTTGGCTCTCTTTCTCCATCACTGAATGCTCCTTCTCTATTTTTTTCAAGTTCCTCTTGACCTTCCTGATATCTAACCACTGGAAGACCCCAGAGCTCAGTCCAGGGGCCTCTCTCTTTACCACACTCTCCCCTCAGGCCCCTCACCCAGCCTCATGGTCCTAAGGTTCATTTCTATGCTGATGAATGAAAAGATCTGCTCTCCTGCCCTGCTCTCTGGTCCGAACAACAGGCTTAAACACCTAACTGCCTACTCAACACCTCCACCTGGATGACATATCCAAATTAAAACTCTTCATTTTCTCCCAAACATATTCTTCCTTATCTCAATAAATTTTCCTTAAAATTCAACTTTAATAAAATGGATAAAGTTTCAACTGCTTTCCTAAACAGAACAATGAATTTGCTAAAATTTATAATCTGAGATTTACTGGAAAACATCTGATTCCAAGGTTGAGATATGAATTATTATATCCACAGTTGCACACACACATCACACACATACACACATTACCTAAGAAATAATTTGTACGTTCAATATGTAAGTAAATATTTGTATCTATGGTTGTAGACAAATACACACTTCCTAAGATAGAATTTGCCTGATTTTAATAGTATGTAAATAAACAAAGATCTGAAGCAACAGTAAAATCAGCGCAACAGGCATATCCCACTGGCAAATGAAAATGTGCTCAAGACTGTTTGTTATTCATCCAGGAAATGCACCTGAAACTTAAAATGACATATGAATGCACACCCATCAGAATGGTTACACTGAAAAAGACAGAATACCAAGTGCTGAGGAGGATGTGAAAGAAGGGAAATTCATATACTCTTAGAGGGAGTGTAATAATTAACATTTAATTATGTCTTTCAAAGGACATCTATTACTTTGTCAACCTCATATTCTCAATTTAAGATCCTAAGTTGTCCCTTGCAATTTCTGCATCTAGTTAGCTTTATCCTAGGGTGTTAAAAAGGATTTGAATGGAGGTCCATAAAAATCTTTTGAGTTTTATACCTTCTTTCATGTATTTATTTTTTTGTGTTTCTAAATATCTCGTTGCCTTTAAAGGTAAACAGCTTTTTGTTTTACATATTCAATTATTGAAGATTTTCATATCCCAATGAGTTGGATATGGTAAATATCATCATTCTTATTTTATAGAACGAAAAGATGACACAAAATGAAATAATTACGTGTAATATCAAGGAAGATATTACACAGAATCCATACAATTTAATTGCCTATTTCAATACATTTTCCATTAGGCTTCTGTAAATAGTATAAATACAATCGATCATCTTTAGACCACCACTTAAACTAGAGTCTTAGGAGATATAAAATAGATATTTCACTCATATTTAGCAAATAAAATATCAATGTTTTTGGTATAAAGATTTTGTCTTATTGAATATTTTCCCATTAAAAAAGTCCTCTTTTGTTCAGATCCTGAAGAAATGTTATAAAACTCATTTTGGGGGGATCAAATAGTAATTCTACAATTGTGAGAGTTTTTCTCACTTATAAAATGAACATGGATAAACTATTTTTAATGAAAACATAATTTCCAAAGAATCTGAAAGAAATGTTAATTGGGACTTTCAGAGTAACTGTCATGGTGTGTTGCAGGAAGAGCTCATTTCATTCCTCTGAGGAAGAAATATTCCAGTGTCCCAGAAAGAGGAATTTGCGGGGTTTTTTTTGGTTAGAAAAGGAATGCCTAGTTATTATTTCATGAACAATAATTCTAAATGGAAATTACCCATATTCTGATTTTGTGAGGCATAATTTTTACTTCTTGTTCCTCAAATTGTTATTTTCAATTATCTGATCTTGTCCATACCTAATTGATCTTAACCTAAATTAGGGAAGTAGGAATGGGAAAAAGCAAAAAAGATGTTACAGATAAAAGGGAAAATGAAGATGGGAAAGACTGGAAAAAATTCAAGTAAGATGATTATAATAAAGAAGGATATTGACAAGGGAATGACTGAGAACAGAATATAAAAAGTAACTGGGACCTGGAATGGGAAGAGGGGAAAAAGAGAAAAGGAGAAAGAGAAAGAACAATAGTGTGAGAGTGATAAAGTTGAGAAAGAGAGTAAGTGAGCACATCCAAGACAGGCAAAAAAAAAAAAAAAAAAAAAAAAAAGGAAAGAGAGAAAAAGTAACTAAAAAAGAAATAAAGAAGTCCAAATCAAAATTTGTTCATTTGCCATATGAAGTTAACAAAGCTTAGAAAAAGGCAACAAATGTAACATATAAATAATTTTCCAATAATTAATGTGGGTCTTTTTATGGTAACTAATATGAAATGGTACAGCATTTTAAGAGGATAATTTGAAAATAAAGTATGTAACAAATATTTAAAATACATATATATCATTAGTCTTAATGAAATTAGAAATACAAAGATTTAGGTAAAAGGATTTTTATCTATTATTTATAATAGCATTCTATTGGGAAATGGTTACATAATTATAGAACTTTGGGAGCACCAAAAAAATAAAGACAAAAAAAACCCCCAAAAAACAACAAATAAATAATTATAGAATTTATTTTTGGATATATGAAATAGGAATTTAACTTAATTTTTTCCCATGTAGTTAATTTTCCCAGCATCATTTACTGACTAGTGCAACCCATCCACACTGATGTATAAAAATACTTCTGTTTCCAGATTTGCAATGATCTCTTTCTAGGTATTCTATTCTGTTCTATTCCTATTATTTATTACTCCTATATTAACACTGCATAGATTTAATGGCACAGCTTTAGAATAAGTCTTGATACTGGGAAGAGTGAGGCTCTCCATCTTGTTGATTTAAACACATTTTGGCTCTTCTTCCCCGATCCTCTTTTTAGACCATATACATTTTAGAAATAGGTTATTAAGCCATCCCCAAAAGTACTTTTGAGATTTCAAATAGAAATGAATCTATGGATGAATTAGAGTGAAATGACATCTTTTAGCTATTAAGTCTTCCTATTAAAGAACATCGTTTAGCTCTTCATTTATTTAGGTGTTCATAAATATGCATATGTATAAATACATATATATATGTATAATGGACTCAAACATATACCTTATGGTTTCATTGCTATTATCAATCGTATCTTAAAAATACAGAGACACAACTGATTTTTTTTACACTGATCATATATCCCACAGCGTTGAAGAACTCTAAATGAGTTTCTTTCCTGATGGCTTGCTTTCCCCTACATGAGGGGGCTGATCAAGAACTGTGGGGTGTGAGAACTGTCAGACTTTATTCAGAATCTGAGTGTGAGTTGAGGAGAAGGCCAACAGGTAGGACGCCCTGTCTCCCGTGACCCTGCTGATGCTGAAATGTGGGAGACTCTCCTCTGAAGTGGTACCCCTTGAAGAGCCCTTATGTCTTTGAGGACCATTTCTGCCCTTACATTCTATTGTTGTTTTCAGTCTGGGAGCTGGTGGCCTGTTACCTATTTACTATCTTATTTAAAGCAGTCTCCCCACCTGCTGACTCTCCTCTGCCCTTAGTCCCCACCACAGAGTCCTGTTTGTGCCCTTCATGGTAATTATCATATTTTGTGAGTATTTGGTGATGTTCTTCGTTTGCTCTTTGGCTTCCCCATTGGATTGTAAGCTTCATGCTGGCAGAGATCACTGTGGTTTCTCTTCAGATTGTATAGTTTGTTTGCTTTATCTTTTCATTCCTGATAACTTCCCTTAGCTCAGTGTATTTGTAGACTGAATGAATAAGTTAAATATGCCAAATACCTGTTTTAATGTTTAATGTTAATAATCCATTTGTATAATCATTTAAAATGTATAAGGCATTCTACCTGTACAATCTTATTTTATCTTCACAATTGCCTTTTCAAATAGGCATTGGTAATCCTCTCTTGATAAGTGAGGAAACTAAGGCCCAGAAAAATTAAGTATTACAGCCCAAATTCATTGGTAGTAACTGGTACAGTTTAAAACAGAACCCCATAATCTAACTCAAAATTTAATTCAAAACCTAATTCAATCTAATTAAAAAAATCAAGAAACAAAAGAAAGAGTAAGAAAGGAGGGAAGGAAGGAGGAAAGAAAGAAGGAAAAAGGAGGGAGGTCTGTTGCAGAAAGAGGGAAGAAGGAATATTCATTCTCGAATTGCACCTGTCAGGGTTTGTACCATTGATATTGTACCACGTATCCTTCTGAGAACTCCTTAAATCTCATACTTTAAGCCCTTTAGGAAAGCTCGTACTTCTTTAGGACAATTAAGTCTAGCAGACAGATTAAGAATATTCCCAAACAACATTGTTCTACGTGAATCAAATAGAGTGGGAAAGAAAGAAGTTTGCAGTTACAGAATAAGTTTCTTTTTCTCCGCTACATTTCACCAGCATAAAATTTGCTGTTAAAGTTAGGTCCCATATCAAGTTTGATAATTGTAAGGAGAACTTCTAATATGATTTAAGTTTCAATTCAAGTTCCAATTCATTCTCACATAATTTTTCTGCCTTAGTAAATGTTATACACAATTTAGTCTCTCTCTTAACATTCAAAAGCCACATGAGAATAGCTTGCCAGCGTTACTATAGGTGTGAAGGTAAAAACGGAGCCACTTTGTTTTAGAAGCCTTATTTAAAGAAAGAACACTGCACTCAACTTCCCATTTTAATCAGTGTTACTGTATGTCCCCTCTTCTTCCCTTGTCTCTAAGTCTGATGATAAAATGAATGGTCATTTCTATTAATTTTGATTCACTGGCTCCAGCTTGTGCAGTTACAAGAAGGAAAGGAATCCTCCACTATTCCCAGGCTCCATGTAGGACAAGAAAAAGTCCAGTCCCCAAGTTAATAATACTATTTTTTGTGATTTGGAGAGGAGAAATACCACCAAAGGATAATCCATATATAAGAGCTGATTGCTAGGTGAAACATTCTGACAGAATGAGGCCTTATTATAGAACCTATCGACATGAAAACTGTAAATTACTGAAAAGTACCACTCACCTCTTCCTGAACCCAAGCAGAGTAATGATATAGCCCTGATGGAACTGTGGCTGCTACAGGAGGGCAGAATAGTTCACACATAATCCAAGGCAGCTTATCAGGGATGGAGAGTGACATGCTCTAGCACTTAGCGTTCACACCCAGGACTCTGACATACCCATGACTGAGACATCATATTCTATCAGCAGCGTTGCTTCTTGCCCACATTGCTTAAGAATACTCATGGCTTCCGCATGCGTGGTTCCAAGAAGCCGAATTCCATCCACACTGAGCAACCTATCGCCAGGTTTGATTGTGCCCTCTCTGAAGGGAGAATAAAGGAACAGCTTTATTAATTTAGTATAATGGGGCTTAGCATTAATAATCAGCGAAATTGCCTCTTTCACACTTTCTGCCACCCATCCCATTTGCAATTTCCTTTTAAGCATCAAAGGTGACAGTAAAAGAGTTAAGAGGCTACCCTAAACAGAAAACTGCTGTGACATGAAAATTGGTAATGAGAAAATAACTACACATTAGCAAATACCTGAGCTGCTCACAGTTAATGCTTGGGGTCCAAAAGTAATAAAGGTACATTTTCCCTTTCTCAAGGTTTTTGCCTGGATGTCTAAAAATTGATTTATTAGAGCCCAGGAAATAGCATTCACCTATTTTCCCAAAGCCAGGTGAGAAGAAAAACCCGCTGATTTCATTCAATTTATTACCGGTGAACCTGAGAGGGATAGGGAGCGCTGGTAAAAAATTTCCCTTGTCTGTAAATTTTCCTACTGATTTATAAGGCCATTTGGCAGTCATTAAATTGATTCAGTTTCACAGTCCCTGGAAGAGGCAGGCAAATACTGTTCTCCCTGCTGTGACCATAGACACTCAAGCTTTGGGAGAGAACGCCTCAGGTCATTTGTGACACCACTAAAGTAACACCCAGGCAGGCAGGCCTCAGAGAGCGTCTTGGAGATGAGAAAGCTAATGGGAGAATTACAAGTTTAGGATTTGGAAGAACAACAATGATCTGTTAATATTAAATCACTTTTATCTAGATATTTCTCCAAGTCGTTTTCTTCTAAATTTTTTTTCCTGAAGTTATTAGATTTCTTTTAGTCCTAAATTACTTTGGTAATAAGTTGCTCACAGACTAATCTGTCCACTGTACCTACACATGTTAATAAGAAATGAAAACATTCTTTGCTTCAGGAAGAAGAGTTCACAAGAGAGGCATGAAAAGGGAAAAAGACACAAATTTCTCTGGCGCTTTTGACTTTGTGTTGGCCTCTGCTTGGGCAGTATACTTTAATACAGGCAATGGGCCTTGAAGGAAAATCAGCCCGATTTCCTATTCTAATTCTTTCACGTACTAGCTGGCAAGTCATTTAACTGTACTGGGCTTAGGTTTTTTCATCTGTAAATGTGAGTAAAAATACTTCTTTTAGAGGGTGGTTGTAAGGATAAAATAATATCTGCGAAACAGTACAGTTTCTGACATAGTAAGTGCTCTATAAAGAATATTATTATTTTTATTTATTCGACTTTAAAAAAAGGTTTAAAACCTATTCCTGGTCTGAAACACAGTGCCGAGCCAGGGGTAATCAGAGTATTTTCCATCAGCCCTTCAAGAGTATCTGACAGCAGGAGTTGTGCTCATCCATCATTTTGGAGTTACATTCACTGTTGGAAACTAATACAAAGAGACCTTTTGAAACACCTAAGTTGTGAGTTTACTTGGGACCTCAAGAAGTATGAAATGAAAGCCGAAAGAGATGTCTTTTAAATTTTCAAATTAGCAAAGCAAGGGAGAGTAAATCCAAGGAAGAGAAAGCTCTCAACGATACTCTTTTACTAAAAGTTGCTTCCATTCTGACATGCATCAGCAGCAGGTAATAATAATAATAACAATAATAATAGTAAGAATCAGACCACCACTGCCTATTTTTCCAGGCTGGAAGATGAGCAATTGGAGATAATGCATTTCCAGTGCTTGCTTTTTTTTTTTTTTTCCTTCTTTATTTTCTTTTAAATGTTACATTCAAAAAATATGACAGCGCTAGCTTTAAAAGAGACAATTGCCTTTTATTAAGTGCCTCTGGTTTGGCAGCCCCTCTGAAAGGCACCATGCATCTGAAATCTTTGATAAAACTGAAGAACCCTGCAAGGTAGGTGTCAGTATCCATATTTTTTTCCGTGGAGGAAACTGAGCTCAGAAATGTTAAGTCACTTGCCAAAAACATAGGGTAGTAAGTGGTAGAATTTGGAGTTAAACCTTGTTTTCTCTGATTCTGCAGCCTAATCTCTTTCAATTTTTACATTCTAGCATATTTACTTAATATCTACCTTTTACTATGAAATTTCTAACTATCAATTTCTTTGCCCAAGTCCCCAGCTTAATATCTATTTAGATAGTGACACAGAAAGATGAAGTTTACCTGTCAGCAGGCCCTCCAGGGCGAACACATGTTATCACAACCGGACGAGATTTATTTCTATCATCATGTGCTCCCCCTAGCAAAGAAAAGAAATAAGGCTTTAAAATGCTTTCATTGTTGCCATTTAGAAAATTCACTTACAAAATGCCAGCTGAGAAACTAAAGTATATTTGTTGATGTATTGAGAAAAACATAACGTTTTCCTTCTGGCATCTAACAGCCTTAAAGGTCTTATTCATTTCAAATGGAGTATTTTTTGAAGTCATCATCTCTTCACCTCTTAATAAATATGTGGCTGTAATGAGAAGTTATATATAAAATATATAATAACTGGTAGGCCAAGAGCATCAACTAATTATAACAAAACTGGCTAAGCCACCAGCTAGAGAAAAAGTATAAGGTGATGAAGAAACTGGGATATAAAGTAGGTAGATCAGGTCTACAATCTGACACGATAGAGTTAATGGAAAAGAATTCAAGTATAAAGAGAAGGGAGCAGGGAGGAAGCCCAGAAGGAAGGAAGGAAAAAAGAGAGGGAAGGAAGGAAGGAATTCAAGTGCCTAAAGTGGCACCTATTAAAACTGGTGGACAAATTTGGCCGACTGTGAAGCTTGAATAGGGATTTAATTTTTATAGGGAAAATTTCTCTACAAGAATTCTTAGAACATAGAAACTCCGATGGAAGGCAATTTATTGTAAATTCTCTTTTTAACCTAGGATCCCTTTGTACAACTTCCTGTACTCCCCTAGTCTCTGCTTGAGACCCACTGGTATTGGCCTACTTAGTAGATTTGAAACAGTCTATTCCCTATTGCATATCTATTAGTGTTAGAAATTCTTCCTAATATGCAACTGATATCTGTCTTTCTAAAACTTTTATCCCTTGGCCCTAGTTCCATTATTCAGAATAGTAAAACAATTTATGTTCTTTTCTACAAGAAAGTTTTCCTGAAATTTAAAAAGAGTCATCATATGCCTGCTAAATATCATCTTTGCAAGGCTGAACATTTCCAATTTCCTTATCTATTCTTATGTGACCTAATTTCCTCATATATCACCATTCTGGTTGCCCATCTGGGTGGTCTCCAGTTTGCCAGAATCTGATAAATGTGAATGTTATTGTAAATTATTACTTCCTTAATGTTTGCCTTGTGGAACAGACTGTCATTTCCTCAACTTGGCACAAGTAGAGTAGTTAACTTAAAGATTAGTATAAAAGAAAAATTAAAAGACATTCACTTTTCCTTTATTCTAGTTTCTATTACAAGTAATTTATTCAGTCCAGCTGGTTGGTCAAAACTCCATTTCAGGACTTTATTCTTTTATTCAGTTTGATGACTTCCTTAAAAATTCCTCTTTACCTGAACTTGGAAATTTACCACTTGTCTTAGTTTGCCAGAGGCTGCCAATGTAAAGTACCAGAAATAAGTTGGCTTTTAAAATGGGCATTTTATTAGGGGAAAATCTTATAGTTCCAAAGCTGTGAAGTGTCCAAATCAAGGCACCATCAGATATGATTTCTCACCAAAGTCAGCTACTAGTGAACCTGGCATCCTGCAAGATGGCAGCCAATCTCTTTTCAGGTCCTGCCTTCACCTCAAGGCTCACTGACTCCAGAGGCTCAGCTGTGAACAATCAGCCATATGGCTTGTCTCTTTCCAGGCCTCCTCTCTCAGCCTTGGCTGCCATGCTTTTTCCCGGAGCCCAGCTGTTGCCTATTAGGTATATATACGGCTATTCTATTCAGCCTTGAGCTGCTCCATGGGCCAGTCTCTTGGAGGCTTTGTGCCTCAGCTTTGGCTGCTAGAGATCCTTGAGTTCTCTCACATGGCCAGGTCAAAATGGCAGAGCTCCCTTTTATGTGTGTCTCTTCTCTCTGTTTCCATTTATATAAGGCTCCAGTAAGAGGGCAGAGACCCAGCCAGAATCATGCTTCACTAACTTGATCCAATCAAAAGTGATCTGATAAGGTGATCTAATAAAAGTCCCTTAACTGAGTCTAATGCAATCAAAGGAGCTCACAGCCACAGAAATAAATTAGTTCAAAAACATAATCTTTTGTTGGGATTCACCAAATTCAATGTCATGCCACTCTTTTATTTAAAAATTTAAAAATTAAGATCATGACAATAAGTTATGGCAAATGCTTACCCACACTTACAAAATCTAAAAAGTAACTTCTCTTTTGTAAGGTGATTAAAAAAAGATGGGTGCGCTTTTCCTTGGAGGACTTTTGACACAACAAAAGATAGGGGCTGAAGGGAGCAACAGGCCTTTCCATAATTTTGGAGATTTGGAGCTCTAAATTTAAATATAAAACAATGAATGCATGTTAAAGTCTGAGATAGTTTGAAATGTCTTGATCATGGCATTTTTATCATTATTTGAAACAATGAGTCAAGTTTAATATATAATTTACTTAGGTCATAGAAGTTCTGAGTTAGAAAGGAAATCAGAGATCACCCAGAGACCAGGGATGTTCTCAATCCTGGCTTCACACTAGGATCACCTAAATGCTTTTTAAAGCTATCAATGCCAAGGGCACAATGCAGAACAAATTTGGAGATCTGACAGCATATATTCAATGAGTAGATCTACCTACAGTTTTATACTTAAAGATGCCTTGAAAGAGAAGGTTTCCTTGAAGAAAGTGAAAAGCAACTTAGAGTACTATTCCTTGTAGCCCAGACCATCTGACATTTAACTATGCAAAGTTTGGACCGGAACACCATTTTTCATTCTGTGGATACAATATTCTATTGTCTGGGGAATCAAGATTTAGAACCTTTGACTTAAAGCATTAGAAACGTAATTTCCATTCATCAACTTTAAAGTCTCATTCCAATTGGTTTAATAGGAAAATACCCAATACCTAAATGACTATGTTCCCATTCTTGTCTGGAATATCTTCTTGACTGTCCTCGTATTATTCTCTATCTATCTAAATTCAGTTCAAATCCTACCTGTGCCATACAGTCTTCACTGCCATGATAATTGTATTAGTCAGGGTTCTCCAGGGAAACAGAAACAACAGGAGATATCTATAGATAGCATGAGATTTTATAAAATTCTCTCACGCAACTGTGGGGATGCAAAAGTCCAACTTCTGGAAGGCAGGTTGCAAATCAGGGGCTCTGATGAGGGTCCTTGATGAGTTCCCAGGAGATGCTGGCTGTCCAAACCAGAGCTGGGAATTCTCTCTGAATGCTGAAATCACTTCCCCTTTTAAGGCCTTTAACTGATTGACTGCAGAATAATCAGTCATCTATGCAATAAACTCACTGGTGACTAAAGTCTATGAAATGTCCTTGTATTACAATTAGCCCAGTACATGCTTGACCAGAAAACCAGGCACCATTACCTGGCCAAGTTGACATGTTCTCCTAACTATCACAATCCATGTAGAGCAGTTTGATACTATCTATGAATTCCAAAAAGAAGGATTTTGTTTGTAAACTTGTCTCTTCCTCTGTGTGTGATACCCTTTGATTGTATTAAATTCAGCTGAGATGTCTTTGATTAAATTATGTTACGATTAGGGCTTTGATACAACCATGTTCATAGGGTATGACTCCAGGTTGAGTCCCTGCACCCTTAGTGGGCTATATAAATGGATACTCACTCAAGAAGACCACAGAAGAAGATACATGAGAAAAGAGAAAGAGCTCTATAGATGCCAGAGGACAGAACTTTGTCATGACATGGAAGAGGAGAGAACTTTGATCCTGTGTCCCTGGAAAGAGAGAAGAGGCCAATGCCAGCCTACAGCTGAGATTGGAAGAAGCTGGGTCCATGGAGCCTTAAAAAGAAGAAGGAAGGCGAGACCAAGGAGAGACTACCTGCCATCTTGCTTCAACACATGGCAACTGTCTTGGATGAGAAAGTACCTCTTAAGTACCTTGAGTTGGACTCTTTAGGACCGTGTAACTGTAAGCTTTTACTCCAAATAAATACCTTTTATAAAACAGATTTCTGGTACTTTACATCAGCACCTCTTTGGCTTACTAATACACCATCCCTTGTCAACTTGGCAGCCATGCACACAATTGTAAATCATAGTTAGTCTCTAAATAAAAACAGTAACAGATTTATGTCAGCCTTACAATATTCTACTGTCCTACATACAACCAGAAATGTACTAATTCCCTCCAGAATAGGGTGAAAGTCCTTGGGTAATATTTACTCTTAAACTGACATCCTTAAATATTACAACATGAAACAAATAGAACATATGTCATCATATAATAAGGGAAAGAGGGGAAAAAACAGTCATTTTATGCACATATACATTCTCATGGCAAAACAAGGGAGAAATATTCATGAGAATTATTGTCCTCATTTCTGTAACTGGTCACATGGTTGAAGTTCATATTTATGACTACTTTCTTCCACTACCCATTCTATGTTCCCTTTACCCTCAGCAAGCACCTCAGCTGTCAGTGATTCTTTGCCTGGTGGGGTGACCCAAACTTTCATTCCTGAAGATTCTGGGCCATTGTTAGTTCTGCTTGGAATCAGTTGTTACAATTTTCCATGGACTTTAATCACAGGGCATGGTAGTACTAAGAGACACCCTAGAGGATCTCCCGTATTCCAGGCAAACTCTTCTTTAACTCCATTGTGTAGCTGAAGTCCTATTTTCCCTTGAAAGTCAGGATCAATCACTCCAGCCAGTACAGTAACTCTCTTCTTTGCCTGTTGGTTCAGAGGCACAAGAAGCCCAATGCGGTCAGGTAGAAGTCTGAGCTTCCAGTTCAATGGAATCATTGTTGTGTTCCTTGGTGGCAGTACTCCTCCTTCTACAACTAAAACCTGTAGACCAGGAGAGCTTAAGGTTGCAGGGACAGGAAGCAAAACTTTCTTAGTGGATTACTAGGGGTAATAGTGAGTTGTGTTGTTCCCAATTCCACCCCTTGATGCCTGGACCCATGAATCTTGGCTATGGGAGACACAGCACCATAGAGTGGATGCCGATTTGGAGCATACACAGCCTCCTGGAGAATACTGCCCCAGTCCTGCAAGGTACTGCCACCTAGCTGGCACTGTAATTGAGTCTTCAAAAGGCCATTTCACCATTTTATCAATCTAGCTGCTTTAGGATAATGGGGACATGGTAAGATCAGTGAATTCCATGAGCATGTGCCCGTTCCCACACATCATTTGCTGTGAAGGGGTTTTCTTGATCAGAAGCAATGCTGTGTGGAATGCCATGGTAGTGAGTAAGACATATGGTAAGTTCATGGATGGTGGTTTTGGAAGAAGTATTGTGAGCAGGGAAGGCAAACCCATATTTGGAGTGTGTGTCTATTCCAGTGAGAACAAATTGCCACCCCTTCCATTTTGGAAGTGGTCCAATGTAATCAACCAGCCACCAGGTAGCAGGTTGATCACTTTGGGGAATTGTGCCATATCAGGTGCTAAGTCTCTGCTGCTGGCAGTTTGGGCACTCAGCAGTGGCTATAGCCAAATTGGTCTTGGTGAGGGGAAGTCCATGTTGCTGAGCCCATGCATAATCTCCATCCCTACCACCATGGCCATTTTGTTCATGAGCCTATTGGGCAATAACAGTAGTGGCTTGGGAAAGAGGCTGAGTGCTAGCCACAGAGCTCGTCATCCTATCCACTTGATTATTAAATCTTCCTCTGCTGATGTTATTCTCTGGTGAGCATTCATGTGGGATATAAATAAATATCTGCGTGTTTTTTTTTTGCATACTCAGAAGGATCTACCCACATGCGTCTTCCCCAGACCTCTTTGTCACCAATATTCCATTCATGTTCCTTCCAAGACTCTGACCATTCAGGTAAACCTTTGACAACAGCCCATGAATCACTGTACAAATGTACCCCTGGCCATTTCTCCTTCCAAGCAAAATGAACAACCAGGTACAATGCTCAAAGTTCTGTCCACTGGGAAGATTTGCCTTCACCAGTGTCCTTCAGGGTCATCCCAGAAAGGGATGGCAGTGCTGCAGCTGTCCAAATTCGGGTGGTACCTACATATCATGTAAAATTACCTGTAAACCAGGTTTGAGTTTTCTCTTCCTTAGTCAAATGATTGTATGGACTCCCCAAGAGGCCAAAGCTGTAGGCTGGGAAAGAGAAGTTAATATGGCAGGAGGGGTGACCATGGCATTTGGGCCACTTCCTCTTGTAACTTACTTGTGCCGTCAGGATCTGCTCAAGCTCTATCTCATATATATCCCTTCCACTTCATGGTGGAGTGTTTCTCTTTATGCACAACTTTATGGATTGGTGGGTCAGATAATACTAAGCTCATGATAGGCAACTCAGGTCTCATGGTAACTTGATGGGCCATGGTTAAGTGTCCAGCTTCTACTCAGGCCCAGTAGCAGGCCAAAGGCTGTTTCTCAAAAGGAGAGTTGTTATCTGCAGAGGATGGCAGGGCTTTGTTCCAAAATCCTAAAGGTCTGTTTTGTGATTCTTCTATAGGGACCTGCCAAAGTCTCCAGACCACATCTCTATTTGCTACTGACACCTCCTGTATCATTGGATCTGTGGGATCTGCTGTGCACAGCAGCCTGGACCTGTCGCAGAGCCCCCTCTTCTTTTGACCTCCACTTAAAACTAGCTCCTTTCCTGGTTATTTGGTAAATGGATGGGAGTAGCACATCCAAATGAGGACTGTATTGTCTCCAACATACAAAAGAGACCAACTAAATGTTATGCCTCTTTTTTGGTCATAGGAGGGGCATATCCAACAGCTCATCCTTCACTTTAGAAGGGATATCTCAACATGCTCTACACTGGATACCTAGAAATTTCACCGAGTGGAAGGTCCCTTTATTTTTATTTACCAGATCAATAACTACATACCAGGTACCAGGGGATGTGTTGATTTACTCAAGTAATGATACCACATCTGGGACAGCAACTGCATTTGGAGTGACTACCTGGTTAAGTTCATGATACTCTACTGTCATCCTCCAAGATTGGTATGTTTTCTGCACAGGTCAAATAGGAGAGTTGAACGGGGATGTGATGGGAATCACCACCCCTGCATCCTTTAAATCCCTGACGGTGGTGCTAATCTCTGCAATCCCTCCAGGAACCTGGCATTGCTTTTGATTTACTATTTTGCTAGGGGCAGTTCTAGTGGCTTCCACTTGGCCTTTCCTACCATAGCCCTCAGTCCACAAGTCAGGGATCCAGTGTGGGGATTCTGCCAGTTACTGAGTATGTCTATTCCAATTTTGCATTTTGGAACTGGGGAAATAATCAGAGAATGGGTCTGGGGACCCACTGGACCTACTGTGAGACAGACCTGAGCTAAAATTCCATCAATCACCTGACCTCCATAAGCCCCTACTCTGACTGGTGGACCAGTGATATTTTGTGTCCCTGGAATTAATATCACTTCTGAGTCAGTATCTAATAATCCCTGAAATGTCTGATCATTTCCTTTTCCCCTATGTACAATTACTCTGGTAAAAGGCCATAGGTCTCTTTGTGGAAAGGTGGGAGGATGATTAACAGTATAAATTTTTGTCAGTGTAATGGGATCCTTCCCCAAGGGTTTGGCCTTCTGTCATTCAAGGTGCTCTGGGTCTGTAAACTGTCTGAAGCTTAGGAATTGATTAAGGGGCCATGATTCTCTGCTTCTCTAATTCAAGTTAGGGTTTTGTTCACTTGACCTAGAACTCTTCTGCTTACACAGATCAAGTAGGAATTTAGACTGCCTATCTATTTTAGTTTTAGGCATCCCATAATCTATTAGCCAATACCATAGCTCTATGTGACTCAGATCTTCCTTTTTTTTTTGAGGTACCATGGCTGAGGATTGAACCTAGGACCTCCTATGTGGGAACCCAGCGCTCAACCACTGAGCCACATGGGCTCCCCTGAGTTGGTTTTCTCATTAGTTTGCTTTTTATTTATTTTTTTGTTTTTAAGAAGGCACCAGGGACAGAACCCAGGACTTCCTGTGTGGGAAGCAGGTGCTCAACTGCATGAGCCACATCTACCCCCTCAGACTCTTGCTACTTTGTGCCTGTCTTTCAGCCATGCCCATCTTGTCTTTGGTGATGAAGTGTTGCTACTTGGCTTCTACCAGTCTGAAATCCAGTCATCCCCATGGTGTTTAAGGATTCTAGTTCCGTGACAGCAGTTCCCAGAGTAATAGCTGGACTATAGAGAAGAGCAACCACAGATGTCCTCAGGGAAGATGGAGTTAGTTTTACAAATTCATTCTTCACAGTCCTGGTTAAAAGTATATTCTCTGGACATTCCTGAAGTAGGCAGGTCTTACATGGTGAATCTATACTAGCATTCCAATCTCTCTAAGCCTTTGGATCCCCTCATCTACAGTATACCAGGGTAAATCGGGCACCTCAACCTCAGACATTCTAGGCTATCTTTTTGGTCCATGTTTCAGTGAGCCACCCGAACAAATTGTTAGAGCCCTTTCTGACCCCTCGAGCTACAGCACTGAATCCAGAATCTCCGCTTAATGGACCCATATCAATAAATTCAGCCTGATGCACCATATCCATATTCATTCCCACACATATTTCCCTAATTTCTGTCTAGATAAATTGGAAAACTTGTGCAGTTATTTTAGAGTATAGCATACTTCCTCATGGGTCATGATTTGTACTTTGCCTTTGGGGGTTTGTGATTTTAATCCAGCAATAGAAGAGGAATGGTGGGGGTGGGTAAAGAGAAGGATTAGAAATGCCTTGCAAACTACTGATCTCAGGGCATTCTTTCGTGGTTTTTGTCTGATGAGACAGGATTAATCTCTTCAGGGGAGGGAAGCTGGATGGCAGATTCCTCAGGGCAGGGTAGAGATTGGGCAGTGCAGGCTTTAGTTTGACTGGTATCCACTTCAGGACTGGGAGGAGGTCTGGACTCCCTGGGGCAGGCTGGAGTCTGGTGATACAAGCTTGACATTGTCTGGTCTCCAAAGGGCAGATCACTACAGGTTTATCTGGCAAAGTCTCTGTAGAATTTAGGGTTTCAAGGTGCCCACTGATATCGTCACCAACCCATATGTCTCCATCCCAATTCTCAGGGTTCTATTCCTTTCCAATCAATGCCCTCACTTTAACAACAGACACCCTGCAAGGTTGAGATTTTAGCTTCTGTTGTAACTCTGCTACAACGAGACTCTGAGTCTAGATTTCAGAGATCTCAAGTCTGTGGCTACATGAAACAAGATTTTCTTTCAGAGCATACATAGAAACTTTTACATCATTCATGTGGCATTTAGGTTGCATATTTGAAGCCTTTATCTCATCTCTTTCTTTTGTAACTGTATCCATAGTACTTTTAGCTTTTTAAAAAATTTTTTAGTTTTAGGAAGTACCTGGGCTTGAACCCAGGACCTTGCACATATGAAGCAGGTGCTCAAACACTGAGCCACACCGGCTCCCTCGTTGTACCTTCTAACTCCACAAAACTCTTCACAGGTGTTAAAAACACTCTCATCCAGATCCTTGCCTCTTACAAGCATGGAAGGAGTAGTACCCATGCTGATAGTTTGTGTATTTCTAGTGCCAACTCACGCCATGGATTGTCAGTGCCCTCTTGATTACTGGAAGGCGAGTCAGTGCTCTTGAATCTAATCAGAGTAGAGAGGTAATTATACAAATCCCAGAAACAATTCAGAAAACCCATTTTTAAGATTCTGTTTCTCAAGAACCTCTCTAGGTACCAAGCTATTTTAGTCAGGGTTCTCTAGGAAAACAGAACCAACAGGAGATATCTATAAATAGTACGAGATTTCATAAAATTCTCTCACTGCTGTGGGGATGCAGAAGTCCAGGGGCCCTGATGAAGGTCCTTGATGAGTTCCCAGGAGATGCTGGACATCTGAGGTAGAGTTGGAAATTCCCTCTCTGAATGGTAAAATCACTTCCCCTTTTAAGGCCTTCAACTGTTTGGATGAGATATCACTCATTGCTGACAGCAATCTCCTTAGCTGATTGTAGATATAATCAGTCATCTATGAAATCAACTCACTGATGATTAAAGTCCATGAAATGTCCTTGTATTACAATTAGCACAGTGCTTGCTTGACCAGACTACTGAGCACCATTACCTGGCTAAACATATTAGGCTAAACATCACAATAATACTAACCCATGATACTTTCTGATTCTGCAACTCCTTTTTTAAATAACCAATGATTGTTAAGGGATGGGTGGGCCTAACTTTTGAGCAGGGAAGACTCTCCACAAGGGCCTCAAACTGATCTAAAAATGTAAGCCCTTAAGTTTGTTCCACAAAAGTTTATTTTTATGTACAATTACTAGTTATTAAAGCCTACAAAATGTGTTACTCATAAATAAAAATTGGTTCATTGCTACTAAGGTTTTCAAATCGGTATAACACTAAGAAGTCTGAGGTCCACTCAAGACTAACATTCACTCATCCATTCATTCATTTATTGAGTGCCTACTGTTTATCAAGCAGTACTAGGACTTTTTACAAAGATCCTACTATGCAAGCACACACACAGATGTTTGAAATTTCTGAAAATTATTGTAGGATGTTTTGTTAACATCAATTGTCTTGAGGTATGGACTTCAATTGCTTCTATTCTTTTTATTTCTTAATGAAAAATTACTGTTGGTTTAGCTCTTTCATTAGTAGTTTGACTTGTTAGTGATTAGCTCTACGAAAACTAGTGATGCTATTTAAATTAACAGTATTTTTTTCTTGAGCTTTTCAACAATTAGGCTTGTATGCATGCAATTCAAGTGTACTTCTCTTTCATACCTATATTGCAGAAATATATTTGTATATACCACCCATCAATCCCAAATAGCTTTTGCAGTGACTTTCCATTATATGTACCTAGTTCTTTTACACAGAAAATTGGGAATAGGAAGGGTAAATGTGACCTTTGGATCTGTTGCTCCATCTAAACATAAGCCTTGGTCAGAAAAATGTGACAAATACTGGTCTAAATTGTTCAACAAGATCCTAGGTTTCCATTCTCTGTAGTACTTGCTTGGGCACTTTGTCAATTATGTCTTAAATTCACTGGACTGTGATTCCCTATAGATAGGAGTCTTGTTTTATGACTCCATAGCCCTCAGTAGTCCTATGCTGACATGTTGATGTGAGTTTAATAAATATTTGATTGATTGATTTACTAAATGATTGACACAGAATGGAACCTAATGCTTAAAGCTCAGTCTTTTAAGACTTTAAGACAAGTCTATATATTTGAACCCATCTCTTTTATTCTTTGATGCAAATCTCTATATATTTATTAAGATGCTTAGCTAATTTTAATTATTAACTTAATAATATTTGTAGAAATTTTACTTTTATGAAGTACAATATTTATAGGTAAAAACAAAACAAATCAAGATATGCGTAATGTTAAAATTCTTGATCCTTATATAGTTCCTAGTAATTTCATACTAGGAATTACAAATTCTTAATGTAGGCATAGTTTTTAAGGGTTTGAAATTGCTAATAAGAAAAACAAAGTATTAAAGGCCAGAATTATAGCTCAGAATTAATGGTTTTATAGGCATGTTGGAGTTGTCTGAAATATTTATCAAATCCATCCCATAAGAAAATGATATGTTTAAATGAACAAGCTGTATATCTGATACACATAGGTTCTCAAGGGATTAAATTATCTTCCATCCATTTTTAGAAAGCTACAAAAACACAATATATTCCAGAAGAAAACAGTTTAAATGAAGTTGCTTACGCCTAGTGTATTAAACCAAATCACACCATGCTCAGCATTTTTGATTAAGTGATATGGAAAAGTATAAAAGGGAAGACAAAAGTCAAAGATTTACAACAGTGGCTTCTTGCCCTGTATTAAGGAATGGAAAATAAACTAGATCATGTGGACTCCACTTTGATTCCCAGTCATGATTGTATTTATTTTTAAGAACAGTGGGTGCAAATATTACAAGATGACTTTACACACTGGAAACATCAGTTTCTTGAGGATGAATTTTTAGTTCACTCCCAATATTTCACTAATAAATTCTCTAGGAATATCTTGATAGTTCATATTTTCTAACAATCACCTACCTCGTATTACAAACCCAAAGGTGTTGCCTTCTTTATGTAATGTGACCTCCACTGTTCGGAAAATAACACCTGATCCTTGTATAGCTGAATATAAAAAAGAGAGAGGGAGATATAAATCTTAAATCATAACATTTCCAATTTTTTTTGATGTGGCATAAAATACTCTTTGTCCTTATTATAAATATTTATTGCTTTGAGTAATAAAATGCAAATAATTTCCTATTAAAGAAAATCTTAGAAAAATAATTATAATGATACAAATTACCAGAAAATAGTCATTTGCACAAGTTAATAACATAGGTCTATGTGAAACAAAATTATAGCTAGTTCCTTTCCTCTGAGTAGATAGTTTCTAGGTAGAAAGTAATATTTACACCCTTTAATCTCTATGTAAGAAGAGGGGCAATCTTCGTATGACACGTAGAATTGTTTTTCCTTTCTAGAATTCAAAACAATATGATTTTTGTAAAACTTACGAAATAATTTATGTCTTTATTCTTATTTTTGCAGCAGGCACAGGGTAAAAAAAAACCTGTTACTCTCATGGTGCCATCAACAGAATAGGTTGATGTAGATAGATATTCTGACATGATAAAAATTGTTAAACAAATATATCAGCAACTCAAATAAACTTACAGAGGAAAAGAAATTCTAAATACTTTCCAGAATATTATTATTGTCTAAGAAAATTAAGATTTACTTTTACGTGATACCATCAAGCTAATGTTGTATTTGCCTGCTTATTGCTATCATTTCACAAAATAAATTGTATTGCCAAGTTGTATTCTCTAATTACACTACACACATATATAAGGGTATAAATTATATGAAGGTATAAGTTACTGAAACATTCCGTAAGACTGCTTCCAAGAAATTGGTGAGGAATTCTGGTTATATAGTATATTACTGCTACATTAAAAAAGGATAAAAACAAAATTTCCACATTAGTATTTTATCATTGTGAATACAAGCATACTTTCATGCAGAGAGACAGGAAAACTTGTAAATTGTGTAAGTTGATGGTTTTAGATCTTTGTTTTGAGTTTGTATAATGATACCTAATTATCCAATGCTGTGTTCATAACACATAACACATTTTATATTAACGCTACCAGATCCTGAAGGGATTATTACATAAAATCACCAATAAGAAGTGTATAGACAGAATTTAAAAGCATCTTTTAAAAGAACTTTCTTGGTATTTATGGAAACTTCAAATGGCTTTAATTAAGCTTTAATTACAATTATTTTTAATTACTGGGGATTCTGAGCACTCAAAGAGGGGGACATAATTATGAAAAGTATACATTTTAAATACACAAAACAATACTATCTAGCTGGGATATAAAGTGCAATCAGAACTTGGATCTGCTAAAAAACAACATAAACTTACAGCTGAACAAATGTTTGGGTATACTGCTGATATAATTAAATGCCATAATCTTGTTATCAGGGGAATTTCAGTTTATTGTAATCAAACAGGAACAGTACATACAAAGAGTATGAAAGCTTTGAGGTACAGTTTTAATTAAATGAAAAAATTGAGTTCAAATAAAAGTTTAAAAAATTTTCATGACCCACAAGCCATTTGAAGAAATTAAGAATATGATTAAGTTCTCTTGGAAGGGAATAAAGGAAAGGATATGGGGAGAAACAATTTACGAGCATCTACTGTATGCCAGGAACTTTGCAAAGTAGTTTACAAACATTACTTTATTTAATCATTAAATCAACTTTCAATTATGTGCAACCAAATTCTTTTTCTGGGCCACCTGCCCTTGCTGGCTGGGTATCTGTTCTGGGAATACTACTACAGTAATTTTAATTTTGCTTGAGTTAAATCGTGCTGATCACAAAATCTTACAATCAGGTCTGAAGTTAATATGAAGACTCTTCAGATTATGTACAGCTTTATATTGCCCCTGTCATTGCTCTCCATAATTCACAAAGATAAATGTGAATACTGAGTACATTTTAATATAGTTAATATTTAATATAATCAATGAAATAGATTTGTTCTTTATAATTTTTATTTGCATGATTGGCTCTTGGTTACTGGGCTTTCACACTCAGTACTAGACATTCTGTATTTTGACACATGGATTTTATTCATTACTTCACATGTATGTCTGTGTACAAAAAGGTCTAATTTTGGGCACCTTCCCCAAAAGAATCAGCACTGGTACATAGAAGGGCTATGTAGAAACCAACTAAACTCAGAAAGACTCCTCCTCAGTATTTTAGCTGTATGTCCCTTATTTCTACATGTGAATATACATATACTTCTTTATTTATTTTACTACGGTAGATCAATTTTTTCTAAATTACATACTCCTTTCTTGCCTCCCTAACCCCTACCTCAATATAAGAATAAGAGTTGCATACTTCCCTACTCATTCTGTTGGAGTTGGCCATGTGATTTGCTTTGTTCAATGGGATGTCAAGGGTTGCAAGCAGAGACTGGAAATGTGCTCCTGTGGTGAGACTTGTCCTACTTTCCCTCTGTCATTGCCACAAGGGAATGGCTAGTGGATGCTCCTTCAGACTGAATCCCTGAATGATGGAGGAGACTTGAGCCAAATGGGGACCCACAGCTTGAAGAAAAGCTGCCCAAAGGGAGCCCAGCTCAGCTCAGCCAACACACACAAGTGTGAATGAGAATGAATGAGAGTTAATTAAAGCCACTGAGTTTTGGGGTGATTTATTATGCAGCAAGAGGTGCTGATAGATTTACTAAAATGTTTATTGTATCATGTCACGACCCCATGTTACCTGCTCCTCCCACCCCCAAAAAACGTGCCCTTAGCCAGCTCACTTTTGCCAACAGAATAAATCCAAGTATGCTCAGATTTGGTATGCTATTTATTAAAGACAAATGATTTGCATATCCAGACTTAAACTATCTTTTCAGCTTAGTTGTACCTGGTGCTCAATAAAGAAGTTATTCAATATGTCTCTTTCTGTTGAGAATTGACCAAGCATGTCCCACCTTCTTGAGGCTGCTCATATTATTTCCTGTCTCCTGAATGTTTTTCACCTCTACTCTCAAACTATCAAAAATCTGCTCAGCCTTTGAAGTTCAGATAAAGTACTACACATTCTATGATGCTTTCCTGGATACACAGGTTAGACCTAAGTACTCAATAATTTGGGCTCTCTCTGAATTTGCCACTGTTAAATAATTTATTTCATTCTAATTGGACTGATAGTTAGGTGTTTGCATTTCTTTTGCTAAGTGGAATGTAAGCTCCTTGGTCTATTTGCCTCCATTTCCACAGCAGCTGGAATAATGTTTGGACAGAGCTGAAGACAATATGTATTTGCTAATAACAATACAAGGATGATTATTGTTATTAAAAACAACTACTTACTGACATTTATTGAGTATCTTATATGTGGCAAGTATGGTACTTATGTTATTTATTTATTTCTCACTAAATCCTGGTAAGGAAGATTTTTTTAAAAATTCCCATTTATGTTGAGAAAATTGAAGAACAAAGAGATATTAAGAACCCTGGCTGTCCCAGGTTCATTTCCTGACAAATAACCAAACAAAAAAAAAACCTTGGCCAAAGTCATATAGCCAGAAAGAGAAGAGTAGAAATAATACCCAGGTCTACCTGTTTCCAAAATTAATCTCCTTAAGCACTAAGTATACGATACTGCTGAATGTAAAGTTTATTGAAAATAAGTATTAGAATATTGTTATTTCTTCTTAACTTTTTAAATATCTAAGCCAAACAAGAAACTTTGTTAGGGGAAGAAGATTTGGCCCAACCGTTAGAGCGTCCGCCTACCACATGGGAGGTCCAAACCCAGGGTTTCTTGACCTGTGTGATGAGCTGTGCTGATGCATGCAAGGAGTGCCGTGCCACGCAGGGGTGTCCCCCACATAGGGGAGCCCCATGCGCAAGGAGTGCGCCCCGTAAGGAGAGCCGCCCAGCGCTAAAAAAGTGCAGCCTGCCCAGGAATGGCACTGCACACACCGAAAGCTGACACAGCAAGATGATGCAACAAAAAGAGACACAGATTCCGGGTGCTGCTGACAAGAATACAAAAGTGGACACAGAAGAACACACAGCAAATGGACACAGAGACAACTTGGGGTGGGGGGGGGGAAGGGGAGAGAAATAAATAAAAAATACATCTTTGGAAAAAAAAAGAAACTTTGTTAGGCTATTAACACTGATGCTTATAATACTGAAAATTACAAAGTAGGTCTCTTTGTAAGGTAGATTCTGTGCTTATAAAATCTGAACCTTCTTAGGTATAAAAATATATCAATTAATATAAACGAAATCAATCATCAGTTTCAAAGAAGGCAGGAACTCTGAACACACAGTTTTAATATTGGAATACTAGTTTCTCACTGATACCTGAAGAATTCTGGGGGCTTTCTGGGCATGGATAACTTTAAGGGAATAACTTTCTAGACTCCCAATCCATATTTCCGTATTTTCTTGAAATTGAGACATCTAAGAATGTCCGTGGTCTGCCAGTTCTTCTTTCCCACTTCTACTTCTATAGCCAACCTTTTCCTACTTTACCTCAGAAAGGTATACTTCTCATTATCAGTCCTACAAGGGTGCAATGCCCTGGCAGGATACAAAGAGGAAGTTTGAGAATGCAAGCTTCCTTGAAGGAAAATCCCATACAAGCAAAGCAGAGAGACCTCCAGTAAAGAATGTTGAAGGGGGAAGGATTTATTTCATTCATTCTTTCTCTTTCATTTTATCTCTCTCTTTCCCCCCAGTACCTCTCCATCCCTCATCTCTATTTTTGTTATCATCATCATCTATCACCTTAGAATTAGAATTTAGAAGTAAAGAGGCTGTATTAACACATTTATTTAAATTAAAAAGGGCTCCTTCTGATAGAAAGTTAGTTTGACTTAGCTGATAGTTTAACTGTGAGAAATGCCTTTGCAAATTAGATTATATAGCAGGCATTTTCCGTACAATAAATGAGGTAGATCTGTAGCTCCAAGGTTTGAGTGAAAACAGTATTTAAAGACATATAAAATAAAAAACTTGTCAGAAATTACATCCTTTCCAACTGTTTAAACTTCTGATAAAGAATTTTAGGTGGCTACACAACATTTGAAAATTCTTTTTGGGGTTACAATGACCAAAAAAAGATTGAAGCCTTTGTTTTAAACTAACGTTTAATACATAAACACCTAAAATAGCTAAGTTGGGTGATATTCTCCTTAAATACAGTCTCAAAACATCAATATTATTTTAAAGTTAAAAATAACTTTAAAGCTCATGTAGACCAACCAATTCATTTTCATGATGAAGCTGAGTGTCAGAAAAGTGGCTTGCTCAAGGTCATACTTCAAGTTTTCCTCTTCTCTCTCTCTTTCTCTTACACACATACACACACACATACATACACAGTTCCTTGGAGTTCCTTCTGGACTCTGGGGCTGGCTGAGCCTCAGATTGCTGTGATTCTTTAGGGAGGTAGCAGTCTCAGCTTTGGGCAGCTTATCTTTTAGAGTCAGCTCTCTTTACAGGGTCTCCACTGCAGGTAGCCTGCTTCTAACTGTCTAAGCTACCTGAAGGGGAGGCTTAGTAATCACTTCAACTTCCCTCAACTCAAAGATCTTATTAATTTCTTTAAGCATAGCAGAAAGAGAAATAATCCTTAGAGATAGACCCTTTTCTTTGACTTGTACCATAAAATTCAAACTTTTGCCATGACCGTGGGACCTGGATGTCTCTATAGCCTTCAGGAGCACTACTACCTGGGGTTGTATCTACTTTGGCTGTCACCTCAGTTCCTGGTCTCTGCTGCACTTCACCTTGACTCTCCCCGTTGTCTCTTTTGCTGCGTCATCATCTTGCTACATGGCTCCCTTGCGCAGGCACTCAGCTCACCACATGGGTACTAGCTCGCCATGTGGGGACTGGCTCACCACGCGGGCACTCACATGGGCACTCAGCTCGCTGCACGGGCACCCACATGGGCATTCGGCTCACCATGCAGGCACTTGGCTCGTCATGTGGGCAGTTGGCTCCCGCGTGTGCACTCGGCTCGCCAAGCGGGCACTGGCTCACCATGCAGGCATGCTTTCTCTTCTTCTTCTTCACCAGGAGGCCCCAGGGTCCTGGGTCCTCCCACATGGCAGGCAGAGGCCTCATCACTTGAGCCACACCTGCTTCCACTGCATGGAACTTAAGACACAGAACTTATAAATATGTTGACTCTTCATTAAGTTAGCTTAAGTAGCAAATAGGATGTTCATGGGTCACCTTGATGGGACATCCACCCTGTAATTTCATGGCTACCTGAGTAGACAGCAATATTCTCAATTCAGAAAGAAACTCTGCTCTGCCATTCCTGTTAGGAGACACTGATTACAAAAGGGAAAAGAATAAGAAGTCATTTGTTCTAGGAAGAACTCCAGTGCAACTGGCTGGGCCCTGGGTTGTGATTACTTACAGACTGGTGGCAGCTCATACTCTACTTCAAGAACCACTCTTTCCCCCACGTTCTTCAACAAGCTGATGATCTCGTCATGGCGGAATTTGGCCAGGTTGATCCCATTCACTGCTTTGATGTAGTCTCCCACATCCAGTTGATCACTTCTGCAAAATAAAGAACGCTGGTTGAATGGACCCATCCTCTGCACAGTTGCATCTGACTGTATTTCCCACTCTCCTTTCATGAGTAAGCACGCTAGCCTAGAAGCCTGGCTTGTCAGGAGAAGCTCCTGCCACCTAGGACGTGACTGGTCCCTACGAGCAAGAGTGCAGCTGAGGATGGATGAGATGAGTGGATCCCTCTTACTCATGCTGCCTGGTACACTTGAGAAGTCCTGCACTGATTCTGCTGCTACCTGATTGTTCCCTAAAAATTTAGCTATTTCACTTTCAAAAAACCCAATAAAACAAAATGAAAAATTTTTAAACCGCTCATCCCATAAAGGGATGGTTCTCTGGGAACGGATTATCCAGATCCTGGACATGCCAGGTCTTTTTCTTTCTTTTCACTTACTGTCCTTTTTGCTCTCTGCCTTTTGGACATTTCACAGCTTTCAGCATCTTCACTGGGGGTAAGTCCAGGTTCAAGGAAAGAGTCAGCTTAATTTGCTATTTATTGCTAACAGGAGGACTGATAAGAGTATTGGTGAAGAAGCTACAATGAAAGTATTGGGTTCCAGTAATATTCCCATTTCTTTTCACCACCATAACAGAACCTTGGCTGCCCTTGGGCTTTTAGTCAAACTCTACTCCTAACTCAAGAGCAGGCAGTCAGCCCAGTGACAGGAGTTAAAATTCCCATCACTGATAAGGACTTTCAATAACATTTTCTCCCCAAATAGAAAAACCTAATTCGTTTATTTTATATAGGTCCAGCTCCAATCGCTCCTGCTTCTGAGAGCCTTCCTTATCGGCTCCAGCCTGAAGTACACGCTGTCAGTCTTGCTGCAGGTTTCCTGTCACTTATTTGGCAACTTAATCACAAATGTTCTGTGACAACCCTTGTGTTGTTTCTATTATTTGGCAATGTTGTTATTGCTCTCAAACTTTACAAGTTTCTTATGGGCTCCTTTAGATCAAGGATTTTATCTTTAATTATATTCATTTACTACCTGTAAAATATTCCAGTGCCTTAAACAATAAATATCTGATGATTGATGGTACTGAATCTAACTGGCATAGCAGTACTTTTAATTGCAGCATTAATAAAACTGGGTATTTTTTCCCCCATTGACACATGCTTAAAGGCTAAACATGAAGAAGCTCTGGACACTTATGCAGCTACAATAGTCATAAAATAAAGGAGGTTATGGATGTGGAAAGAAGTCTTTTAACACCTTGAAGACAGCAGATTAAGGTACTCACATCCACACCAGCTTTTCTTACAAATAATGCCTTTGGATCATGGAGCAATCACAACTGGGTTAAGTCGCTAAGCTGTACGAAGAGGTGGATCATCAATGGTAATCACTATTTCAGATTGCCTTTATAAAGCAAGGACTCTAATGCTGAATGTGTGATGATGTGGACAAGAATACTGGCATCCCGTACTTAGGGAGCTTTAACCTGACCCTTAATGAAACCTGATCATTCCATCCACCCTTTTGAGGTAAACCGAGAATCGCTCTATCAATTAAGTCTTCTTCCCCAACTCTCCTTCCTGGCATCTATGACAGTCTACCTTTGGCAATACTAGTGTAAATGCACTCATGGGAAGCAGGACAAAACACTACCTCCTGCTCTAAGCCTTCTGTCCCTTCTTTGTCTGGATGAAAAGGAGAATCCCACAGGTAGAAAAATAAAGAAGCTGTGGAACAAGCAAAAATTTTACCTGGAAATTTGGAGTTGGGTGCCACACTCTTCTTCCTAGTCTAGCTCTTTCCCTCTCTGGCAGTTCCCCCACATACATTATATGGACCATTTGTTCCACATTTAGATGGTCAGTGTCTCACTCTCCACTGTAGCCCATCAACTATTCAGTGGCACCTGTAGGGACTAGATCCACACCAGCACTTAAAAAATGGAAACCTTACAAGGGCCTGGCTGCCCCTCAGAAGACAGGAAGTTCTCCCTCGTGACTGGCATGGGCCAGAAAAGCCAGGCGGGCAGACATGTGGAACAGCTTCTGAGGCATGCCCCACTGTGCGCTGCTCGGACTTGCTGCCTGGCAGATGGGAGCTGTCATTTATTTATTAGTGACCTTTTCTGAGAAGCTTTAATTTTTGAATTAATTACACCCTCTGTTCTTTCTCCTGCATTTCTCCGAGATGCAGTTACCTAGCAGCAATTCCTCCTTGCCGCAGATTAGATACTCTTGGCTTGCCATCCTTATCGATTCCTCCTGATACTGTGAGGCCGAGGGTAGTGCCTTCCTTCTTCATCAGTTCCACCACCGTGGAGCCCTTGAATTCCTCTGTTAAAAGAAAAGTATTTGCCTTATTAAATGAGAACCACAGATGCTGTCTCGTTAAGTGTGGCTCAGTGACTCTTTCCCATAAGCGCTTCTTTTTTTTTTAATGAGAAAAGGTATCTGTGGCCTGTTTCCATTGCAATTTGTAGTGTGTCTCATAAAGATGTGCATATAGATAACACTGAGGCAGATATTCCTTTAGAGGTTATTAAAATGGGTACCAGTAGGATAGTTCACTCTAGTTTGACAAAAAATAGTCTGGCAATAAATGATAATATCTGTCCTTTGTTTTCTGCCATTCTCAAGAGACTTTCTCTAGTTTTTTTCCTTGTAACTTCAAAGGTTACAATTGAAATTGTAAGATAAGAAGAGATCAGAACAAAATTTTAAATAACACAGTTGTGTACAGTGCAAAAGCAGATTCCAAGTCTGTGCTACATTTCATCATAAGATGTCCATTGACAAGAGAGAACTTTCTACAGGTCCAAGGAAAACATTATTGACTCTACTTATTTTTCTTTCAGAAAACAAATTGCATTGCTTCCATGTAATAAGTCAAATCATTTCTTTCAGAATGTGTCACAATACGGAAAGGCAGGGTTGCTGCAAATCCCTCGTTCTATGCTTTCAAATTTTTTATTCCTCACAGATCTTGTGGGGATAATAATGGCTATATTAAGAGGGAACTTAAGAGGGAACTAAGAGGGAACTTAAGTATTTTGATTTTAGGCACTGTAATAGGAAAACTTCAATAATATCTGTCCTTTCAGATATAAAAATGAGTAGAGTCAACATTTATTTATCCAGAGGCTAATTATGATAAAGACTGTTTTAAAATTCTCTGTGATTTTATTCTCTACTCTGCATACATACTTACTAGGTAGGAATGGGGAAGCTGGACAGTTTACCATCTCTTCCCAAATGAAGTGATGAACTTTAGGGGTTATGAATATTTATAACATCAAAGACACTCATTAAAATGTAAGAACAGACTTGCTTTTTCATATTGAAAAAAATTATTCATATACCTCTGCCTCTTCTTTAATTATCCATAACAGAGTTACTTATAATTTCAAATCATATATAAATGTTGACACTGAATGTTATATGAATGCTTATTGAATGCTACATGAATGCTTATTGCAAAGGTTTTTAAACCTTTGCTGCTGGCATACTATCCCACTAGCCAAAGCAAAAATCAAATCATGTTAGGGAAGGAAATAATCTCTCATCTAATCTAGTGAGTGGATCAGAGGACTCAGGCAAAGGTGGGAAGGGGCAGCAGGTCACTAAGTGCCTCAGTCCAGGCAGGGCTGTCAAGATTGCCAGTTCCTGTGCCCTTGGCACTCCAGCACAACACTGCTGGAAGCCTACTTCCTTATAGCTGGTGGCTGACACTTCACAGGTGAGTCGTTACTGCCCTTTAAAGCAGAAGCCGAGGAAGAGTCTATAAGGGTATTTGATATCAGCTTCTCTATGACATTATATACGACAGACCAAATAATGATTGATATTCTTGTCAAGTACATAAAAGCACAGGAACTTTCATATCATTTATCAGAAGAATTTGAATCAAAAATCCATCATTGGGAAGCGGACTTGGCCCAGTGGTGAGGGCGTCCATCTACCACATAGGAGGTCCTCGGTTCAAACCCTGGGCCTCCTTGACCCGTGTGGAGCTGGCCCATGCGCAGTGCTGATGCGCACAAGGAGTGCTGTGCCACGCAGGGGTGATCCCCGCGTAGGGAAGCCCCATGCACAAGGAGTGCGCCCCGTAAGGAGAGCTGCCCAGCACCAAAGAAAGTGCAGCCTGCCCAAGAATGGCGCCGCACACACGGAGAGCTGACACAACAAGATGACGCAACAAAGAGAAACACAGATTGCTGGGCCGCTTGTAACAACAGAAGCGGACAAAGAAGAAGACGCAGCAAATAGACACAGAGAACAGACAACCAGGTTGGAGCAGGAGGGAGGCGAGAGAAATAAATAAATAAATCTTAAAAACAAAAAACCCATCATTGTTTGCATTTCACCTGGGCTCCACTGAAACAAAGCAAAACAACTCCCCATTCATCCTCTAAAAACCTACATAGGTCCAAATGATATTTGAGGAGATCAACTTAACAAACAGCCCCTATAAATTCTTGTTGGCAGGAAGCTAGTTATAAATTATTTTAAAATAGTAATAATTAAAGTAGCCAAAAATGATATAGTAGATGTTGACTATTCACATTGCAGAGATGTAATGGGTCCAACAATCTTGCTCAACAAAAGGATTCTTTGCATCTCCTTTAAATATGCAGAGCAATCCTAGCATATTTACATATTTGATTATACATCTTTACCTGAGGAGTTGGAAGCAGAGTTTTGTAAGTGCCTGTCCTAAAAGTTAATCAGAAATACACAATGATGCAAGTATGAAATAGTGATAACAGGCAAGTAAAAAAATAAGTTTTGCTTTATAAAAACATTATTCATACTCAAGTGTTGAAGAACATGCATCCTGCATAAAATGGGATATGGGTACATAGGTCCCTTATGGGACCTGGACAGTGCAGTTTTCTCCACAAGGAATCCAGATCCTTCCCAGCCTTCTGACTGAATCCTGGAACTATCAATACATGAGTTCAATTTGATCTCTGTTAAACTAGATAGCCAATGTTCTGGGCTACTGTTTCAAGTGGTAATAGCCAACTACTCTGTCATTTAAAAAAAATTCAAATCTTTTCCTAAGAGCTACTTTTAATAACATGAAAGAAAGAAAATATTCATGAACCCGTTGAGGAATTTGCTTATTTATGATCTGAGCATTTATTGAGTACCTGAGCCAACAATGAAAGCCAAAGAAAGAAAAAGTCAAAACTCTTGTCCTCAAGATGCTTACAGCCTAGTCACAGAGATAAAGGAGTCACAGATCACTGGCCCACAGTGTGGGGTGTGGGGAAGGCATCCACAAGGGACATGTGAGTGACAGCCGAATGGCTCCAAAGGCTTTGAGGTTCCAAATGCAATAGCTATTTCATAGTTTTGTCTCTTGTCCAATCTGTCTGTACTTATCCATCAGGATTAGCTGAGCAGAAGCAGACCAAAGAAGGAATCTAAATTAGTCAAAACTCAGGAGTAAAGACAGAATTTTGTTGCAAGAAAATGCGCTGAATCACCAGAATGTTTACTGCCCGTAAGTATCTCTAGTCCCTGAAGAATTGACTAAATCTTTTACAGGTGTTTCCAAAGGAGGTGGGAGAGAAGAAGCATCTGGAGGGGGAGGAATGCGCTTCTGGAGCATCTCTTCTGCTAACTTGAGCTCTCTATTCGACTGACCAATCATTTCATGTCTGTTTTGGTATTTAATGTTTGCATAATGATCTAATGGAAAAAAGAAATGAAGACAGATGCATTCATTTGCCTGAGTTCACTTATATAGAGAGGCCTACTGAACGAAGTACTGCAGTGGAATTTAGGCAAGCCAATATGGACTATTTCTTTTGTGATTTAAATTGCAAATATCCCTCACTCCAAATTCAACTGGACCTTTAGCAAAGATTGTATTCTCGCCAAATAAGCAAGCACCACAAGGAACAAAAGATGTGTAACTGAAGAGGAATGAGATGGTTCCGGATCTGACGTTTTCCTCAATCACTATATATAATTATCTTAAAAAAGAAATCGCAGGTTTGCATCTGTACCAACTCACTTAACATAACCAACAAGAATCCCACTGATAGAATGGGATTTAGTGTGTGGTTTTCCTTTGGGCTTGAAATTCAATCTTTTTAATTACTGAACTCCAGAAAGTTTAAGAAAAACCATATCAATGCCTGGCAAAAGCAAGAGAATTCTGTAAAGTTCTTACAATGAAATAAGAAAATTTGATAACACAGATATTTACAAAATTAATATGTGTTATTAGTGGATATGTTTCCTTTGTGAAAATGCATCAAGCTGTACACTGATGATTTCTGTACTTTTCTTATATAGGTTATACTTTAACAAAAAGGTATAAAAAAATGAATAAGTAGAAAGCCTCAGCCTATCTACAGAAAAAGAACAGCCAGTATAGACCAAAAGACCCCATATACAACAGTTAAAAGATAAAATTCCTAGGAAAAGATTTCACAAAAAATGTGCAGGAATCTATAGGAAGAAAAATGTTTAAATTGTTATTATTTCCTCCCCCTCCCCCCGCCCTGCTGTTTTTGCTGTCTGTGTCCATTTGCTGTGTGATCTTCTATACAATTCTCTTTTTGTCTTCTCTTCTTATTTTTTCTCCTCTAGGATTCACTGGCATTCGATAGGGACCCCTGATGTGGAGAGAGGTTCCCTGTCACCTGAGCCACCTCAGTTCCTGGTTTCTGCTGTGCTTCACCTTGACTCTCCCTTCTTCTCTCTTTTGTTGCTTCTCTTGATGCATAACTCACTTGTGCAGTCACTGGCTCACCTCATGGGCACTCAGCTTGCTGTGTGGGCACTTGGCTTGCCACGTGGGCACTTGGCACGCCACACGGGCACTCGCATGGGCACCTGGCTTGCTGTTCGGGTACTCACACAGGCACTCAGCTCACCTTGCAGGCACTGGCTCATCACGCGAGCATGCTTTCTCCTTTTCTTTTTTACCAGAAGGCTCCAGGGATCAAAGCTGGGTCCTCCCATATGGTAGGCAGAAGCCCTATCACTTGAGCCACATCTGCTTCCCTGAAGAGAACTTAAAATACTTCTGAAGGATGGAAGCAGATTTGGCTCAACTGATAGGGCGTCTGCCTACCATATAGGAGGTCCAGGGTTCAAACCCAGGGCCTCCTGACCTGTGTGGAGCTGGCCCATGTACAGTACTGACGCGCGCAAGGAGTGCCCTGCCATAAAGGGGTGTCCCCCGTGTAGCGGAGCCCCATGCACAAGGAGTGCACCCTGTAAGGAGAGCTGCCCCACATGAAAATAAAGTGCAGCCTACCCAAGAGTGGTGCTGTAGACACGGAGAGCTGACACAGCAAGATGACACAACAGAAAGAGACACAGATTCCCAGTGCCACTGACAAGAATGCGAATGGACACAGAGCAGTTAACGGGAGGGGGGTGGGGAGGTGGGGGAGTGGGGGGGAGTGGGGCGGAGAGAGAGAAATAAAAAAATCTTAAAAAGAAAAACACTTCTGAAGGATATGATAGGAAATCAGAACAAACAGAAAGGCATATCATCCATTCATTCAGTAAAAACTGAGCATTTACTATGTCCCAGGCACTATTCTAGGGATTAGGACTACAGAACGGAACAAAACACAAAACAAAAGATAATATCCCTGCCACCTAGGAACCAAACCTCAAGTGACTTGTTCTTGGATAGCATAATCCAACATCAAAAATTTTCTCTTTAAATTAATCTATAAAGTTAACAATCTCAATAAAAATGCCATAAGGTTTTATTTTTAGAGTACAAGATATATTTTGCATTGTTGTGAAAATAGAACTTATATCCTTGCAAAGAATCTGTGATAAATGGTGTCCTCAAAGTATGCTAACCTACCTGTTTAATGTTACTATGAAAGAAAAAAGAGGCTCTCTCCTGGAAGGCTGAATGATGTGATACACTCAGACTGATTTCATCTCTGCCTATCACATCTCCTGTGTGAGAGACAGTATTAAAAGAGCCAGATAGCTTCGATGCAGGGACCTGGATGGGGAGGCTGGCAAAGCTCTCTATGTCTTCCCCACCAAAAGGGCTCAGAGTCTAGATCTGCTTTGTGATTTAAAAAAGAAAAGAAAAGAAAAGAAGTATCATAAGGCATGGGGTATTCAGAACCAATATTAGACAATCTTATTGTTTTGCAATACTTTTTTGTGTAGAATAAAAGTACGGCATAATCATCTTATTTTGGAAACTCTTGGTCTTAGGTAACTCTTGCCCCATTGCTTATTTTAAAAGTATCACTGGGAGTCTCTTCAACAAATCATGCTGGGAGAACTGGATATCCATATGCAAAAGAATGAAGTAGGGCCTCTATCTCAGACCATACAAAAATTAACTCAAAATGGATCAGAGACTTACATAAAAGAACCAGGATTATAAAACTCCTAGAAGAAAATGTAGGGAAGCATCTTCAGAATCTTGTGTTAGGCAATGGTTTGGGTATACTATATACCCAAAGCAAAAGCAACAAAAGAAAAAAATACATAAATGGGATCTCATCAAAATGAAAAACTTTTGTGCATCAAAGGACTTCATCATGAAAGTTAAAAGACATCTTACTCAAAAGGAGAACATATTTGAAGTAAATAAACAAATAAATCTTTAAAACAAGTTATAGGGTGTAGCAGTTTGATATAGTTACAAATTCAAAAAATAGATATTGGATTTTGTTTGTAAACTAGTCTATACCTGAGCATGATTAAGTTATGATTAGGGCTTTGATTGGGCCCTCAGTGGGTGGAGACTCATAGATAAAAGGAATGGCAAAGGACAGAGTTGAGGGTTTCTGATGTTGGAGTTTGATGCTTAAGTCTTAGGCTGGAGTGCTAGGAAGACAGCACACAGAGGAAAAGAGACAGCTCCTTAGACATGGCGGAAACCCCAGGGAGATAGAGAGAGAGAGAAAGCCATTCACCTGATAGTCTACTGCTGACCTTGTGGAGAGAGGCAAAGTCTAGAGAGGCTCATAGTCTACAGCTGACCTTGTGAAGAAAACAGAGGAGCTGAGCCCAGAGAAACCCAGGAAGCCTGAACCCTCATAGACAGCAGCAGCCATCTTGCTCCAACACGTGGAAACAGACTTTGGTGAGGGAAGTAACTTACGCTTTATGGCCTGGTATCTCTAAGCTCCTACCCCAAATAAATAGCCTTTATAAAAACCAACCAGTTTCTGGTATATGTGCATCAACACCCCTTTGGCTGACTAATACATAGGGCTATTCAAGGTATCTATTAAATATTTAATATTGGGTGAGGTGTGGGCATTTGTGTTTTTTGAGGAATTGGTCCATTTTGATTAAATCTGAATTTTTGCAGGTGGGAAAGTGGGCACTGATACATCTTTTTAAAGCTCCCCAGACAATTCTAACCTGTAGGCAAGATTGAGAGACACTGATTATGGTTTGGAGCATGAGAAAATAATGGTGAAAAAAGACTGGGAGGAAAACAGAGATTAGACCATGAAGGATCCCAGGGAAGTGCTCAAATCTGAGTTTTAGGAAACATTAGTCTGTTAGTAGCGGGAAGCATTGATCTGGTGATGGTGGCATGAAGTGTCAGTGAAGAAGGTATTAGACTTAGGTCAAGGCGAACCAGTAGAAGGCCACTGCAGTCATATAACGTATTGGTTAGTTCAGGCTGGGCTGCATCAACAAATAGATCCAAAAATGTACAACAGCTCAAACATGACATAAGTTTACTCTGCTTACATGCAAGAACAGGGTGGGCATTCCTAACCAGCAGCCCACTCTCCCCTCCACAGAGAGATTCTATGGTCTTTACCATTTTGGTAAAGACCATCCCCTTGGTCTATGGTTCCCAAATACTGCATGGAGGCACTTTAAGATATCGCAGTGAACTCACAGGACCACCATGGGATAGTTTACATTTTCTGAGGGAATCCCAGCCATACTTGGTATCTGTCAGACATGGTGCAAACTAGCTTGAGGTTGTTCAGCTACAACATTAGATTTGCTACGTTGCTTTCGATGACATTATTTCCAAAGCTGGAGTTTCAGTGGTTTCTGTGATAAAAAGCAAGTTCTAAAATGAGAGTGACTATATCTCATCCGATTTGAAGGTTTGAGAAGTTGTGTAATGTTCAACAAGTACACACATCCCATTAGTAGGTATTTGTGGGGTGTTTTTTTTTTTTTTTGAGGATGAAGTACACATATGTCTTTCTTTTAATTTACAGGTTTTTCTTTTTTTTTTTTTTACCAAATGGCTTCTAAGTTATTAGGACAAAATATGTACCCAGTTGTTTGAACCTAACTACTTAATACACAGAACTATTGGTATTTCATTTGACCCATGGAAATACTAAGGCCTCTGTGAACTGAGAATGTTTGAAAACTTCTGCCATAGGACTTTATTCAGCTAGCGGAGGGGAAGAGAGAGCTCTCTTAAAAGCCATCAGTGGCCTGCTTCCGTTCACACCAAGAGGGCAAGAACTTGTAATGTTCATACCTAACTGCAAGGGAAGCTGGGAGTCTAGAACCGGAGTCTAGACAGGGCACCAGGAAATAAGGGTGGGGTGGACTTTGTGGGAGAGGAGCAGACTATGCCACACTCAGGCAGCAGAGGAGAGACCGAAGTCCTTCAGTGGCTGCCATGGACTCCAGGCATATCAATGTGGAAGCACAGCCGTGAGTTAGGGACCAGTCAGGGTGTGGGGAGTGAGGAAGAGCGAGGGTCATGAGGATCTTAAGGTTTCTGGCTATTTTTCATTGGGCCGTGCTGGCCTCCATCACTGAGATACTAGATCTAGAAAACAAGGTGGGGTTAGGTTGTAAGTGATTTTTTTTTCTCTTTAGGTTGTAAGTGATTTTACAGGAGTGGGCACATGAAATAATGTCATATAGAGAGAAGTTTAATGAAATTTAAATGTCAGGGAAAGATACAGCCTTAGGATAGTTTTCTTCATACTCCAATCTAAGTGGTCTGTAAGACGCTCACCCCATAGCTACAGCATAAAACAGAAAAAAAGCTTTTAAAAGCAACCACAGATGGCACATTCAGCAAAACAGACATTGGTGAAGCTCTTTAATTCTTGAAGTTTCATCAACTACACAGGGATTTTTAAATACCGAAAACAGTAAAAAAGAAATACAGTTGATGGAAACTATACAGTAGGTAACAAATTCTGAGGAGCTAGTGACAGAGAGTAGTTAACTCCCTGCTCCAGCCCCATGCCTAGGATGGTGCCTGCCACGTTAATAGTTGTTCCCTGGTAACTGCTGAACAAGTGGGCACATCAGGCTCAATACAGGGAATTAAGAGTGGGCGACGAGCACATTGATTGGTTTGTGGCAAGCAGCTGAATTGCTGGATGGTACAGATGCAAAATGAAAAAGGAGCAGAATTTGAACAAGAGCAGACAGAATTATTTCCGTAAGCTTACTTGATTATTTTCACCAATGCCTTAGTAAGGGGGATTGGGGTTGACACCAGAATACTGTAGCTACATCTGTGTATTAGCTTTGTACAGAATATTATTGCTCACACTACAGTTTTATCTGTATATTACTTTCCATAGTGACACTAGGAAGTTTATGCCCCTCAGGAAATAAACAGATGCTTTCTCCAATACTCATTTCAAGCTCCCCCTAACATCCCCTGGTTCAGCAAAGCTGCCGAGATCAAAGCTCTGTTTCTGTGATGAAATGCAGCAGTTTCAGTCTCAGTTCTTGCACCCAGACTAGCAGGGAAAGGTCTTACGGCACTTTTCACCTTTATGTAGTGACATGAGCAATGTTCCAGAATTCCTCTCACCCCCTGGTAGTCTGAGCATTAGTTAGATTAGTGGCAGGGATACACAGCATATAAATATTACCTAATACCTGGAGCATCTCTAAAGAAAGGGAATATACAAATAAGCAGTATCATATATAAGCATCTGCAACCCATGAAAATATGTGGTATGTGAATCTGGATATTTATAAATACATAGGATGGGGAAGTGGACTCAATTTGTTTTTATAAATGATTAAATAACATGTATCCTAAAGCATTAAGTTAAAAAAAAATCACTGCTTTAAAAATATGACAATACTAAGATTCTTTCAGTTTTCCACTTCTCCAAATCAATTCTTTAGATTGTCAAAGTATGCTATTAGGCTTCCCAGCATCACAACTTATTAAGAATTACTTAATTTCTCCTGGTCTCCATTTGCTTACATCTAAATAGGGATAAAAACAGTGCCCAACTTAGAGGATGTGAAGATTAAGTAATAAAATTTATAGAAGAAACTTAGACAGTAGTACCTATTGTCACATAGTAACTGTTGAATATATGTTAACCATTTGATTATCATTATTATTATTATTTTGGTATTGGCAAATTCCAAGTATGCAGATTATGACTCTTCTACTATAATTTTTTTAATAGAGGACAAACAATTAGGTTTTCAACCTTTTTTTGAGTCATGGACTCCTTGGAGAATCTGGAGGAATACATGAGTCTCTCCCCATCCCAAGTTTTTGCATAATATTTCTGGGGAAGTAATGGGTCCCCTGGATTCCATCCATGCATCCTACTTAGGAAATTTTGATTCAAGGATCAGACTTGAGCAATATGAAAGTCAAAGAACACCACATGCTAGGTTGACATTTAATAATTTGTGTGCACAGCAGGTTGGGGTCATGGAATAGCAAATAACTTCCAAATCTATCAATTATATATTCCTACTTAGTCATCTAATAATCTTAATGAAATCATGATTAAAGAGATCAGAAACGGGAAGTGACTTGCTTGTCGAAACTTCTTTTCCTGAACAGAATGGCCTAAGTGATACAATTGACTGGAGAGCCTCAAGCAATTTTCCTTTAGCAAAATTCCCCATCTGTGATGTTTTACACATAGGTGTTGTTAATACATTTTCAAAGGTTTTGGCATGATTGAAAACTGGAGTCTTCAAGTTAAGCTTAAGCAACTGACACTGTAAACTCTGAGGTTACTCTGATTTTCAGGGTTTCTCTAAAGAAGTTAACTGCATTTGAAGATCTCCTTGTGGACTGCTGTGCTCCAAAAATATTTTTTGAGCATCTACAAGTTTCAGACTTCGTGTTAAGGGCTAGCATTTCAAAGACTAATAATCACAGTCTCTATCTTTCTGGAGCTCACATTCTAAAAGTCTAAGAGACAAATATCAATACTAATAATTGCAATAAAATAGTTGTGCACGGCATGACCCGGGATCCTGAAGGGGAATAACCTGTGGTCCTAGGAAAGATGCCGATAGGCTATGGATGTGTATTTAGAGGTTTAGGGTCTTCGTTAGATGAAAGTAGGAAATTTACTTGCAGTATTACTATCATTTCTATTTCATAGTTTGGGAATGGAGGTGCTGTGTGTTGCTTAACAAATTAATGGGAGGGGCTGATCCTTAAAGAGGGCTGAGAGGACAATGCTTGGGTTCCCATTCTGCTGAAAGGGAAATGGAGGGAGGCTACCCTTCAACAAGAAATCAGACCAAAATAATCGGGCAAAGTGGGACTTCAAGCTAAACTTTCTTGGCCTTCTCTTCCATAGATACTTTAAGTACCCATGACACCAGCACAAGCTAGACAACCTGGCAGAATAGAGAGATTAGAATGAAGAAATCCCTGATACTTTTAAAAACTATCATTTTAAAGAAGTAGTTTATACTTTTCAACGCGTTCTCACATCCACATCTAATTTAACCCTCAGGATGACCTTGTGAAGAAGATATTAGGATCCTTTTGTTAAGCAGAACTCTGTATCTCTTTTAAGAACATGAAATTGCCTCTCCATATAACTGAAATCCTACCAATTTTCTGACCCATTAAAGTAATTGCTAAACAATTGACACAAGAATGTGTAGATGACCGACTATTGAGAAAAGGGCTGAAAAATAAGGCCAGCCTTCAGAAGACTCCAAACCATTAGGGAAACAGTAAATCAGTCCCTCTTATTTTGTTATAGATGCTTGTATATCAGCGGCTTTTATTTGACCTTCTCTTTTTTTATGAGAACTTGATGTATTTCAAATAAAGGAACAGATGGAAAACTAATTGTGCAGTCACTGCAGATAACCAAGAGGGGCAGAGCATCAAGGATTCCTGTGGGCTCTCCATGGAGAAGCCAGACAGCCTGCAGAAGTGAGTTTAACATTTATTAGAGCCCTACTGAGACTCCACTGGAATTCAGAACTGGAGAAGGCTGGGCAGCCCATGTCAAGGTCAGCTTTCATGTCCTATGTTTGGCCTTTTCTACCCAAGCAAAGAGGGCAGACTTCTCTCCTGGCCTCTCTCCTGGTCCATTCTTTCCTTTGGCTGTCCATTAGGGTATGGGCAAAGGAATGAAGCAGAAAAACCAGAGTCATAGTACTTCCTCTTTGACTCAGTTCCTTTGTACTAGTAGCCTATTTCCATACACGACATCTCCTTCCCCAAATATAACTCCCTATCTTTCCCTCTATTTCTTCATCCATCCATCCATCCACCCATTCATCCATCCATCCATCAATACACCCACCACCCACCTATCCATCCATCCTCATCTGTTCATCCATTTATTGATATATGGTAGGCATCTTGCTATCTAGCAGTAAATGAAAAAGGGCTTACTTATTGCCTTCAAGGAATTTATATTTTAGTAAAATATACAGATCTTAAGCTATTAAAAATCATACCAATATTACAGTTGATTAGTGATGATTAGTGAATAAAAGAGGAAGGATTCTAGTCTGGGGTTAAATAGGGACATCTACTTGAAAAATATTTGCAACTGGTCCATTAGGTCTTAGAACAAACTAGTCATACTGTCTTGGGCAAGTCCATAAACCCTCTTTGGGCAGTAATCTCTGAACTCTAAAATGAAAGGAAGAGACTATTTTTAAGATTACCATTTTTCATTGACTTCAAGATGTCATCACTGGGAAGCAGATTTGGCCCAATGGATAGGGCATCCGCCAACCACATGGGAGGTCCAGGATTCAAACCCTGGGCCTCCTTGACCCATGTGGAGCTGGCCCATGCACAGTGCTGATGTGCACAAGGAGTGCCGTGCCATGCAGGGGTGTCCCCCGCATAGGGGAGCTCCATCAAGGAGTGCACCCTGTAAGGAGAGCCGCCCAGGGTGAAAGAAAGTGCAGCCTGCCCAGGGATGGTGCTACACACACAGAAGAGCTGACACAACAAGATGACATAACAAAAAGAAACACAGATTCCCGCACTGCTCATAAGGATAGAAGCGGTCACAGAAGAACACACAGCGAATGGACACAGAGAGCAGACAACTGGGGGGGGGAGGGAAATAAATAAATAAAAAATAAATCTTAAAAAAAAAAGATGTCACCATTTGTAAGGTACACTGCTATTTTCTTTACAAATAAGAAAGAATATGCTGCCAATTAAATCACAACATAATGCTTTCTTATTACGGAAAATTTCTAAATTTATACCTATGAAAGAATTCAAAATGAATACATGAAAAAGCAAATATAAGTGAAATAAATTGGTTAAGGAATTCCTATGATTTTGTCACATGCACTTTCTGAACTGGAGTCATTGGTGCCTGTATTGTCCTCTGGGCCACCAAGAGCACTGGTGATGCTGCATTTCATAAAAAGAGTGCTCTGTTATTATCTCTTGGATTTTCTTCCAAGTTGTTGAGACTCATTTGACAAGTTCTGATCCTTGTGCTTCCTTGATCTTACTGCAAAATGTCAAATAAGCACTTACAGACAATGCATATTACTTCCTCAAATGGCCCTAAAATTGTTTCTTGCCTGGAACTTCTAGGCCTTACACTTGTGCAATCCTATCACCAGGAATTAGAACAAGTGAAAGCAAGCACCGGCAATAACGATGACATCACAACTACACAGACTTGAGAACTGTGGTAAGTTGTATCCTGGTTTCGTAGTTGTTAAAATGTGGGGAAGAAAGTGGGTCTTAAAGTTAATTAAACGTAGTATGTTCCTCCAAATTCTATTTCCAACTGAAGTTCTTGAGGCACCAAGGGAAGGAGACCAGGTGGGTGAAACTCTTGTTCTGCCTTCAAGTATTTTTGTTTTCTCTTTTGTTCCTCCATGTAATATTTTGTTTGAAAAGAGGTTTGTTTTTAACAAAAGCCAGGTGTGAAAACTGTCAGATGGCATCATAGTAATTCTCAGCTCTGGCATTCTGTATGTCTGTATATATAATACAATTGTTAAGCTAATGGCACTTCGACGTCTGGGCCCCTCACTGGCACAAGTTTTTTCCAGAGCCTTGGAAGGGGTCTTAGCAATGTGTTCACATCATCGTACATTTTTGTAAAAACTGAAAAAGGTATTTTTGTATTCTTTTTCTTAAAGAGCTTCCTCCCCCAAATTATGTAAGCATTCAGGTACCTCGAAGTCTAGAATTTCCTGTTTGCTTTTTAAAAAACATGTCCTCTCCTGTCTATTTATTTATTTATTTTTGGAGGGATAGGGGATTGAACCCAGGATCTCATACATGAGAAGCAGGCCCTAAACCACGAGTACACCCACTCCCCTAGATTTTCCTTTGATAATATCACTTTACATGTGTTTAGCACTTAACACGTTATCCAATAGAGTCACAAACATTTTCTTATTTGAGTCTCACAAAAGCTCAGGATCTTAAAAATGAAAAATCTAAAGCTTTGCCGGGTTAGATGACTTGCCTAAGGACACATGTCAGGCAAATAATTTTGCTAGAACTTAAAATGGGTGTTTAACTCTAAATCCAATCTTCCTTCCACTACATCACTTTGATAACAAAGTGATATGTTGCCAATGTGAGTCATACAAAAAATTCCAAATGCTAATGAAAAGTACTGAAGCATTTATTTTTACTTCTTGAATGTAAGTAAGAAAAGTTAAAACAAATTATAGATCAAGTGAATTGTGAAAGTCACTTTCACACAATGGGTAAAGTAATATTTACTGATTTGTATTGCCTTAGCGACCTGCCAAACCTGCATCTGGAAGGCCATACGAGTTCTAGAGAATAACAACTTCATGTTGTGATTCATGAGAAAAATGCCCTGCTCGATATTTTTAAAAAGCCTTACTCTTTTTTTGTTTTGTTTAATCATGGCTTAACTCAGTGATATATGCACACATAGGAAGATATTTTCCTCATATCTGAGATCTGGATACATATCTCCTGAAAAAATATTACTAGTCTTTTTTTCCCGTTGCGTATTTTCTCTTAACAGATTCATCATGTGGTCTGAGTACAATAGCCACTCTTGTTACCAAGCACAAACAGAACACAGGGCCGTTTCCCTTTAAAAGCACATACTCTACCAATGCCTTTAAAATCCATTAAAGAATATCTCACCAAGCCCATGAGAGTATTATAATAATTGCTTCTCTTACCCAGGTGAAAAAGGACATATCTGTCAACTAAAGAAGTACAGAAGCAATTAACACCTCAACACTCTACTGGGAAATTGCCTACATTAAAGAAATAACAGGGATGCTTTATGATTATTGTATTGCTAATATTTAGTTACCAGTATGCTGTAAGAGTGCCTCAGTCATCTCCCATCTACCCTCCCTAGCACAGCAGGGCCAAGCCTTCTCCATCCCAAGTCTGGCTCTTCTAATTGGGACCAGGGTCCCTCTCAGAATTCTCAGAGAAAGTCATTTAGAACGCTCTATTTGCCATTTTCACGTAGGTGAGTAAAATGGAAAAACAGGAGGAAAAAAAGGCAGCACATGAAGAGAAAAGGAGTGATGAACCCAGGAAGATGCTTGAGGAGACTGTGAGAAAGGAGGAAGACAGCTTGTTTACTTTGCCAGGCGAATGGATGAAATCAAAGGCGATTTTAAGAGTCATCTAGTGAAAGACTTAACTTGGCTTGCTTCTTTTCTATGTGCCTACAGTCCCTGTTGGAATCCCCGCTGTGTGAAACTAATCCTCTCAGAAAGATCCGCGTGCCTCCTGAGATAGCTTCAGTTAATAACTAACACTTTTAAGCACATTAGATGTGCAGGCCTGACTTAAGTTGCTGTGGTGGACAGACTCTGGGGTGGCCCTTGGTGGCCCCTGCCTGCTGATACTCAACGCCCTGGCATCGTCCCCTTGCCATAGTGTGGACATCGCCTGTGACTTATTTCTAACCCGTAGAATGTGGCATACGTGCGGGATCATGGGATTACGGACATGAGCCTGCAGGGCCCATCTTGCTGGAGGCTTTCCCTCCCCTGTTGGCTTTGAGGAAGCAGGCAGCTGTGTGGAGGCTGAACATCGAGCAAGAAACTGAAGTCCTCAGTCCAATAGCTGCAAAGGCCTGGCTTCCGCCAACAAACTGAGTGGACTTGGAAGCAGGTCCTCCTCCAGTCAATCCTGAGATGAGACTGCAGCCCCAGCTGACGCCTTGACAGCAGCTTTTTGAGACCCTCAAGAGTCCACAGAGAAAATGTGGAATGGGTGTGGGAAGGGTAGCCATGGGGGCTGCTGGGTGTGGGAAACGGGAGGAAGAGATGAGATGTGGAGGCGTTTTTGGGACGTGGAGTTGTCCTGGATAGTGCTTCACGGACAATTACGGGACACTGTAGATCCCCCCAGGGCCCACTGGATGGAACATGAGAGAGTCTGGGCTATGATGTGGACCATTGACTATGGGGTGCAGTGATGCTCAGAGATGAACTTACCAGGTGCAATGGATGTGTCATGATGATGGGAGAGAGTGTTGCTGTGGGGGGAGTGGGGGGCGGGGGCGGTGGGGTTGAATGGGACCTCATATTTTTTTTTAATGTAATTAAAAAAAAAAAAAATAAATAATAATAAAAAAAAAAAAAGAGAGCACCAGTTAGCTCTCCCTAGACTCTTGACCCACAGAAACCAAGATAATATGTACATTGTATGAAGTGGCCAAGTTTGTGAAAATATTGTTACACAGCAATAGAAAACGAATATAGATGCTTTAGATGTATTAGCTCATGCAATCCTTTTTCTCTCATTTCCTACAAAGGGAAAACTGAAGCATGAAGCTTAAGAACCAGCGTAAGGTCCCACAGTAGTGGGGGGCAGGGCTGGAATTGAGACAAGGCAGGATGGCTCCAGAGCCTGGGTTCTAACCAGTAAGTGTTGCTGTCCTTTTTGTACTTCTTACAAAGTTCTACCCTAACTTGCTTCTAAATCTGATTCCCTATTACTTACCCTCTTACCATGGGACAAAAAAAGCAGGTGTTAGGGCGGTGGACTTGGCCCAGTGGTTAGGGTGTCTGTCTACCACATGGGAGGTCCGTGGTTCAAACCCCGGGCCTCCTTGACCCGTGTGGAGCTGGCCCATGCGCAGTGCTGATGCGCACAAGGAGTGCCCTGCCACGCAGGGGTGTCCCCACATAGGGGAGCCCCATGTGCAAGGAGTGCACCCCGTAAGGAGAGCCGCCCAGTGTGAAAGAAAGTGCAGCCTGTCCAGGAGTGGCCGCTGCACACACGGAGAGCTGACACAACAAGATGACGCAACAAAAAGAAACACAGATTCCTGGTGCCACTGATAAGGATAGAAGCGGTCACAGAAGAACACACAGCGAATGGACACAGAGAGCAGACAACTTGGGGCGGGGGAAGGGGAGAGAAATAAATTTAAAAAATAAATCTTAAAAAAAAAACCCCAAAAACAATATAAGTACAGTCTTTTAGCATTTCAGGGGTCTTTGGAAAGATCTCTTACAATAGCCTGTGGATAAGATAGAGAACTGGGCTGAAGGTCTGTGGCTTCGAGGCTCCCTGAGAATGATCCCCCAAAGTCTGCAGATCACTGTTAATGGGGGAGGGAGCAAGGTTTCTGGAAGGGGGTTATAAAGCTCTGTCCTTGGTACTGTTATGTGCAAACTTTGATGCTTACCAAATCTGCAGCTAAATTCACTGCTAGGAAGGGAAGTAAATATACATGATGATCAGGAACTGTCTTAGTCCATCAGGGTGCTGTGACAAACACCACACACTGGTTGGCTTAACAACAGGAATTTATTGGCTCATGGTTTGGGAGGTAGGAAGTTCAAAGTCAAGTTTCTTCAGCAAGACTGTGTTCTTCCTGAACTCTGTAGTATTCTGGTTCTGTCTCGCTGCAGTCCTTGGAGTTCTTTGGCTGGCACCTCTGCCTCCCATCGCATGGGTATCTCTCTTTCCTTGTGTATGATCTTCTGGTTGCCACTGACTTCTGGCTTTTTCCTGTGATTTCCTCTAACTTCTGGCTTCTTTTGACTGACCATGTCCTAATTTCTCCTCTTTTTAAGGTCTTTACTTATATAAGACCCAAACTTATTCAATTTGGCCACAATTTAACTAAAACATACACAGATTAAGACCTGAACATGTCTTTTGTGAGGTCATGATTTAATCCCCAACAGGAATCAAGATTCTTTCTATCAGATTAGAAGGAGAGGATGAATCATTTTGGAGTTGGTACACACAGCTGACAGATTAGGGACTCTGAATGAAGGTAATAATCCTAAATTCAACCAACTCTGTTGTTGGATAAACCTGATCAAGTTACGTAAGCCTCTGTGAGTAATTTCTTTCACAAAAATGGGATAATGATGCTTATTTGTAAATAAATAAGACCTAGATGATTTCTGATACACGGTAGATGCCCAACAAATTTAGTTCCCTTTCTCTTCTCTTCTTAAGTCTTACTAACTGAATGTAATAGAAATAATTATGTAGATAACAGAACAAAGAGTAAAAGGATTTTATGGAGTTTGACCACTCGATACAGGGAAACCTAGCTCTTCAGAGCAGTTTATGAGGACAGATAAGTTTTAGTTGATTGTAAGTTCAATATTTAAAAAAAAAAAATCATCTTGTTAAAAAAATACAATGCTCATCTTCGTTAATTGAGTATAATATCCATATCAGGGAAGGTAATACTTATTGTTTTTGTTTTTTTAAAACTTTCTCTCCCCTTCCCCCTCACCCCGTAGTTGTCTGCTCTCTGTATCCATTTGCTGTGTCATCTTCTGTGACTGCTTCTATCCTTATCAGCAGCACCAGGAATCTGTGTTTCTTTTTGTTGCGTCATCTAGCTGTGTCAGCTCTCCATGTGTGTGGCACCATTCCTGGGCAGGCTGCACTTTCTTTCACCCTGGGCAGCTCTCCTTATGGGGTGCACTCCTAGCGTATGGGGCTCCCCTACGCGGGGGACACCCCTGCATGGCATGGCACTCCTTGCATGGATCAGCACTGCGCATGGGCCAGCTCCACACGAGTCAAGGAGGCCGGGGGTTTGAAGAGCGGACCTCCCATGTAGTAGGACGCCCCATCCATTGGGCCAAGTCCGCTTCCCGGTAATACTTATCTTGAACTCTCATCTCTTCAGACCAATAGCTAGAAGAACTATTCAGTTTGGTTGCCACATATTAAGGAGCACTGACCAACTGGAGAAAGACTACCAGGGGTGAAGACATTTCATGTAAGGCAGGGTTGAAGGAAGGGAAATATTCTATCTGGTTAAAAAAAACAAAACTCAGGTAAGAGATACTTGTATTCAAGTGTCTGAAAGACTAATTTGTTGAATGTTCAGACAAATTAGAGCCAATTGGTAGAGGTATAAGGTCGAAATTTCAGCTCACCAGCATAAGGAATAATTCCCAACAGGCAGAGTTATAAGAAAGTGGGGGCTACCTTGTAAGCCAGTAAGTTTCCTGTCATTAAAAACAATGAAACAGAAGTCTGATGTAGAATGTCCTATATTGAAAGAGTACAACAGAGAGAAAGATACGTACATGGTGGGGTGGGGTTGGAGGGGTCTGTTTAGATGTTATTAGAGAAAGAGCAGAAGTAGATACAAATTCTACTTCACCATCATTCCATTTCCTTTTGTAAAGGTTGGGTTGGGATCCTAAGGTAAGTGATGAAAGGAGAGTCTTTAATTCAGCAAACATAAACTGCATACCAGCTATGAATCCTGCAGGACAAAACTATGTGGGTAATTTTTAAAAAGAAACATTTTCTTGAATTTTAAGGGACTGTAATCTAAATTAGGGAGAAAAATCTAGAGCTTAGGAAAACAATTGCAGAGCACCTTGAAACTGGATGAACTGAATTGCCAAAGCTTCAACAAAGATATATGCTACGTGTTCATAAAAGCAAAGAGAGAAGTTGTAGGAGAAATCTCAGGGGAAATGGCATATGATATATAGGGAGGAACACTGGGGCATTGGCATTACAAAGGGAGTTCATTTTATCCTTCTATTGGAAGATATAGGGTAAGAGAGAAGCAGGTTATATTTAAGTAGGAGAATAGCACTGCAGCAGAGTCCCCTGATTCGGCTCTAAGCAATCCACTCTCCCATTCACCTCCTTTCTCTACATGCCTTTAACATTCCCTTCCCCTCCTGACTCTCATCTCTTATTTCACTGAGAAATAGAGCAATCAGGAAAGGACTGACATATCTTCTAAGCACCACATCTACCCCCTCCTGCCTCGGTGCCCTCCTCCTCTGCCTTTGCCTGCTGACTCCTCCACTGCATGCTGATGGTCCCCTGCTAGCATCTTCAAATTCTTTGCTTGCATCCCCTATCCCTTCTGAGTCAATTTCTCCTGCTTCACTAGATCAACCCTATCAGCATACAAACATGCTGTAACCTCTCCTGTATTAAAAAAAAAAGCCTTTTAAGACCACCAGCCCTCTCAAGACCACCATACTATTTTCATTTATTCAGTATTATTTTAAAGTTTGCATTATTCCAAGTTTTAAAAAAGGAAGCAAAATGGATACATTTATGAGGATATCTGTTAAAAAACAATATTTAAAAGCCTGCCTGACCAATTTGATTTGATTTTTCATTGCCTTGGAAATCCTGAAAATCATAAATGGATAGACTAAATGAGAGCCCAACCTGAAGTGCTGTTAGTTTGCACCTTCTGGTCCTTTGAGCCCTAGAGATGCCCACAAGCCATCACTCAATGAACCCACCTCCAATCAGGGTGGTCATGGTGGGTTCTGTGACTCGGACAGAGACCACCCTCCTCAGAGGCTCCTGCTTACTTCGCACTTTGTAGATACCTCGGAGCAGAGGCTCACTTGGCCTCTAGAAATGAAATCTTTTACTTCTCATTCCTATTAAGGATCATCTCCACCACCCCCTCCCTTCTCTCATTCCTTGGGACTCTAGTCAAAATTCAAACTTATCTAGGGGTTCATCCAAACTTCACCACTTTCTAGCTCTGTGATTTGGGAAAGTTATTTTCCCTGCTCAGTACTTAAGTTTGCATGTCTGTAAGAGGTAAATTAGCCAAACTATCTTCTGGAAAGTTTTGTGAGGAAGAAAGAAAACATTCATAAAAATGATTAGCCCAAAGTTTGGAATGTAGAACACAATTGTGACAACTCATAATTTTCCACTTATATATAGTTCCTCTCTCTCTCTTTGGACAGAGTACTCTGTGATCATTTTTCTCTTATTATTTAGGCCTTGGGTTAATATTGTTCAGCCTCCCCTTTCTGTTTTAATGTTGCTTTTTTTTTTTTTTAAGCAGAAGCTCCAGATGGCTTCCACTTTCATTCAAATGTCCTGTTTCTGTACTATAATGAAACAATTACTTACTGATGTACTTTCTAAGTATATAGTATCAAGGTTCTCAAAATCATTTCTTCTGAGAAGAAGTTCATTCCAACTCAATGTTTACCCAGATATAATGTATATAAACACTGATGTATGCAAGATGATTCAAGGGGGCACATGGACATTTTTTTCCCAGAATTTGGAAATTATTTTAATTTATATTAGAAAAAACATAATAAGCACATCAAATCATAGATATTAAAAATTAGAATAAAGCTAAGTAAACATATGAATCAAATCTATAAAAAATATACTACACGTAGCAAGAATTAGAGTACAGGTAGGACACTGAGATATAACAAAAGTCACAAAGGTGACATGTGAGTGACTGATATTTGGGGAAACTGTTCTAAGGCATTTATTTAAGGCTAGTGGGTAAGTAAGAGGCATCTTGATGGGCCCAAGTATCACATCCTTTGTAAGGTGGTTTTCATTTTTCCCAATATCAGTCAAGTAATACCACTTGTACCCAGCCTAACTCTCTAAAGTCGCTTAATATTTTATTATTTTTTAAAAAATTTAAACAAGTTGTAGGTTTATAGAAAAATCATGTGTTCCCATATACTTCCTTATTTTTGACACTTTGCATTAGTGTGGTACCTTTGTTACAACTGATGAAAGAATATTAAAATTGTACTATTAACTACAGTCCACAGTTTACAGTAGCTATATTTTCCCCATGTACCACCCTATGATTAACACCTTTCATTAGTATTATACATTTGTTATAATTCATTAAAGAACTTTCTTATACTTGTACTACTCACTGTAATCTATCATCTACAATGGGGTTCACCATGTTCTACAGTTCTATGTTTTAACTTTTAATTTTTATTCTAGTAACATATATGACCTAAAATTTCCCATTTTAACCCCATTCACGTATATGATTCACTACTGTTAATCATGTGCTACCATCATCACCAGCCATTTCAGAAAAAAAAAGAAAGTCGCTTAGTTTAAAACCCTAATTTAAGTTCTCCTTAATCTGGAGGATGGAAGAATGCGTCTTCAGTATCAAAGAAGCAGAGGGAAAAGTTTTCCTCCTGGGAGCTCTTGTGGGCCTGTCCTTGTAAAAGGTTCCTCAGACACTGGGAGGCCAGGCTAGCTGTTGTTAAAGTACTCCCCCCTGATAACTGAGCATCTGGAGCAAGGCATTGCCCTAGTGCCATGGCTCCTGCAACAAAGGGGGCTCAGGAAATAATGAAGCACAGTACTCATTCTCTACAAATCATTTTTCCTTAAATGGCATGCAAGAAGAACTATTGTGTAAAAGTCATCTGCTGCATATGTACCACTTTATTATATTTCCCCCATGTTTACCAAAGCGTGAGAGAAGTTCAAACATAATAGACTGTCATTTTCTCTGAATCGCTAATGAAAGTTGCAGCACTGAATGCACAAATCAAGCTGCTCGTTTTGCTCAGTGCTATCTGCGGGGCACTCAGTATATGTACCAAACTGGCTCAGAAACTCAAGGGATTCCTTAATGTGTACCTGCCATAAGAAGTAATAATTTCTGTTTTGCATTGCTCTATTTATAGACTCTGGCTACATTCTCACATTTTTTTTCCTCACCCTTTTCTGTAGTACAACACATGAATGAATCATTTTCATTTCGTCAATTTTATTAAATGGTTTTCAAAATGTCTCTCCGGGTGTTATAGGACTGCAGAGATTTTCTGCTCAAACAGAAATGAATGAGGTTGGCGGAAGACCTCTGGCCTTTAAAATTCTCTAGCTTCTAGCTGACCTATATTCTATTCATTACTCATGGGCAGGAGACATTTTCTTAGAAATGTCCTATTTGGTGCAGCCTCAAGGTCAATGTAAATATCTGCTGCACCATATACCGTTAGTCAGGAAACATGCAGTAAACAGAGACTATGTTGAACCTTTTTGTAGTAAAATATATTCCTCATAAGGCAACAGACTATTCAGAGAAAAACTTGCTTGCCCACTTTGCCTGTTCATCCATTCATCCAGGATCTCAGACATATTTGCAGTACTACCAAAGGTTCAGACAAAGGACCTTATGACCATAGGAATCTGAAGAAGTGATGTAGTTCAGCCAATTTCTTAAATATTCAGTATTTTTAATTCTTGTAAACATCACTATTTGGGGTTCTTTCTTAGTGAAGATGCTTAGGGCTCAGGTAGGGACACCCTGGTCCTTAGTCCGCATCATCCTCATCTTAATCCACTGGGTGCCTGGGAGAATGCAGGGCACAGAGTAGCAAAGGTGCTTGTCACTTGATATTTTCCTGCCTTGGTCATCTCACTACTAGCATGGCTGATTTAACATCTTTGGGCAGCATCTGCAGGACCATTCTTTCACAATGTTTTTATATATGCTGTTGAAGCAAAGTCTGTTGAGACTTTGTTTTCCAATCCATGAGACTCACCCATTTTTTCGAAGGGCTCAGGGATGGAATTTATTAATAGAGAAGGTAGAACTAGGCCCAAAAAGCAGAGTAAATGCTCATCATACAACAGAACAGTGTTAGAACTAAAATCCTAATGTAAATGCCCCACTATATATCTGCTGTAATCATGAAAATGTAGACCAATGAAGCATCAAATTATATACATAACAAAGACAAGAAAATGCTGAACAGAGAGGGTAGAACCTTCAGAATCCCTGTCCTTTCTCCTTAATTCAAGGTTGCTAGTTTCTCTGTGGTGCCAAGGGTCTATATTATTTTACAGACCTTGATTTTTTAAGTAGGTGTCAAACCCTTCTTGGATGTATTTTAAACAGTTTGACTGCATCCATCTTGGGCTATAGGAAGCTGCAGATTCTCAGTTCCATATTTTTATCCCCACCCCCAAATTTAACTCCTTCCCGATACCTAAATGTGAGAAGCAAAAAAGACTGTTATCAACTTCATCCTATTATAACCAAATTGATGTGGCTTTTCTTGTATTTGAGGGGAGGTGGTACATAAACTTTTTCAGTCTTATTTTGGCTACAGATTTAAGGTAATTCTCCTGAGGGAAACATGAATTTTGGAAATGCAAAAGACAGGAGTATTTGACATCTTCCTGCCTTTGTGAATTGCCCTGACTTCTTTGTCAAGATGAGCAGAAGCAAAGAAAGATAGTCTACCTGGCAAGAAGAGGCAAGTCAAATAACTAATACACTAACTCTAGGCCTTGAGGTCTAATGTGGTATTCAGTCTTTTCCCTTCGCTGAGATTAGACAGAACAAAATTAAATGCCTCATCTCTGAGTAGGCAAAACCACAATTATTGCAAAATCTGCCCAAACCAGAGTCTGCACAGATTTTCTCTAATAAGTTGGAAAAACCCTTCTAGGTTAAGCTTCGATTCACTAGTAATCTGTCAAAGGGGAATCAGATGAATGGATCCTTTTAAATAGATGGAGATGGTTGGTAGAATCTGTGAGTTCATAACACCTTTGTATTTGGAATTCATTTTTATCTTTGGAAAAATAATAACACATATACAGAGACCAGACTGAAAAATAAACCTCCTTAATATTTTTTAGCAGAACGATAGCCCTCTAATCTAAATGTAAACTTCATTGTGATAGGGACATTCATCATTTTTTCTATATTAGTAAAATTTTTAAAAAACCTTATGAAAGACTAAAAATTCTTTTTATTTTTACATTTTATGCTATAAGAAACATGATTAAAATGACAAGTCCCAAAATATCATGAATAATGCATTTCCCCTTTATCCAAAGCAAATGCATTTTGCTCTGAAGAGATGTTTAATCCATTCCCTTTTTTTGGGAAGAAAAAAGGAAGGGGATGAAAGAATTTACAGTTAGAATTGGCATTTAATGAAAACCATATTTGACTTATGATTACAAAATAACTGCTGCAGTGATTTTGAGTTTAGACAGAGGTAGCTAGTTTTTATATGAATGAAAAGTAAATTATACTTATGCCAACATTCAAAGTTACCTTCTTGGGACAGGATTATCAAAAGTTACTCCTCATTATGCCACAGAAATAGTGGAGTCCATGTTTTATAAAAAACGTATTATTAGGAAATGTCTACATATATGTGCATACATACTTACTCCAAGAGATACCATGTCTACATTTGTAGAATAAGTTTCAAAGAAGAGTCTAAACTTTCAGAAAACTTGAATAGGGAAGAAATTAAGATGCTTTCCACTATCCTACACTCTTCCTCCAATGGACTCTCACCCCCTGCATCAGGAAAAGTACCATCATTGGATCATTGGGAGTAAGACTGGCTCCTTTAGAGTCTCAGCTTCCTTGAGTTTGTCTACTCTCCAGTAGCTGGGGCAGTAAAACAGTCCTGGAGCTTCATCTGCCTTGTGAGGTGCCTCTGGTACTGAGATCCAGGTGCTGGTAGATGAGTCAAACTCTCCTTTAGGCCTTTGCCTTAGTGCACTTTTCTCTGAACTCATCTTTCCTTGCTACCAAAAGGAAGACTGGGGCAAGAGGACAGGAGAACCTTTCTTTTAGGTTGTGATCCAGCCTAGCTTATTGGAAAGCAACTGTGGGAATTTTCAGTGGACGCTCCCCCAAATAGTAACAAACACCTACTTACCTGGCCTTTTCCAGTGTACATTTCTCTCTTCCATGGATTTAACAGGAGCAAAAATGGGCAGGATAGGTGGCTGCAAAGACTTCAGGATGCTGTGTTAGATCTTGCTTTAAGTGACTTCTTGGTCAAAGATGAAAGAAGACTCCCTTCTTCTTTTTTTTTAATTTTATTTACCACACATGACTTAATAGATACTTTGAAGTAAGATCATAAAACAAAGGTTCATAACATCAAGAAATAGAAGCTGGTCAGGAAGCATTTTCCAAGAAGTTCTTTAATTTTCTCATTGAGATATTAGTAAGTAAGGATCGCTATTAACCACTTTGTTTCCTTAGATCTCTGACTGGTGCAGTTGTTTTCCTGGAACTGTTACAAATAACTGGGCAGATTTTGAGGATTCCCCACCCTTCTAGTCTGTGACCACAAGGGATAAACAAAAAGAGATCTGTCCATGGTCACACTCGATGACAACAAGCCATGAAGCCTACAAAAAAAGGTCGATGAATCTGTGACTTTTAATTCTGTGATCAAGAGGAACAAAATGAAAAATTCTATAAGGAAGAATCACTTGTGTGTCATGAATCAAGACTTAGTAACCCAAATTCTGTGTACCTAACAGGCAATTTTAAAATTATTTAATGATCTTAAGAAAAAGTCTGGCCCTCAGGCAGAGTTTAGTAATTAACACTAGAGAACCTATGAAAGGAAAGCATTGATAATAGTCAGTGGTTGAGTTTAGTATCACGTAAAGTGGGAAGGACATTGGGAGGTTTATTCACTTTTCTTAGCAGAGGAAGACTGAGTGCCCAATAATGTAGAGGATCCAAGAAAGAAGTGTTGGATAACTGGCATTCTTGAACAACCCACTTTGGGTGCTTCCTATTGCTGTCTTGGAAAAAGCAGAGAACACAGCCCATAGCTGATTGCAATAGTTTTTTTTAATGTGACCAGCAGTAAGAATGATGGATGACAGAATGGAATACAAGAAACCTCACCACTGGGTGATGCCACCTAATTACAACATTCAAATTGCTTTTGAATCTTCAAAGCAGCAATACAAGGATGTACAATATTCATAATAGGCCTCTTCACAAGCCATGTACTTTCATAATGAATGTAAGCCTTCAAAATATGAGTAAAAATAACCACATGTAGTTTTTGTAGAAATATATGGTAATCATGAATAGGGTTGCTCAGAAACTGGACTCTATATTTAAATGGAAAATTCCCCTTTTCACTGGCAGATTTGCCAAATCCTTCAGGTTGATATTAGAAACACTGCTTTGTTTCTCCTGAATTGTTGACTACTATTCTATAAAATCATGTAGCTAAGATTTAGCTGTATGCAATTTGCTTGTATTAAGTATAGAAACATGTTAATTTTGATAAATACTTAGATTTATTAATGCTCTTAATCCTTCTCTTAAGTATAGTTGCCTTTGTAGGGGTTTTTCTGTGAATTATCTAGTATAGATAACATATGAACACTTTTAAAAATTTGTTTCTCTCCTTAAATTCAGAACTGACATGCTTTTATGTCATTCTCAAGTTCAAAGTTCCGAATAGTCAAATTTGGGATACAGACATTTTAAGATATTTCTCCAAAATGTTTTGTTAGAAAAATGTACACATCACTCATCGGTATTACAATAACCTAAACTTCCTAAGGAAACAAAGACCCAGAATTTCATAAGAATTGTCCAGTGGAAGTAAATTCAGGTTGAAAGAGATGAGAAGAAAGGAGTAATGTTTTATTCAGCGCATACTGATCCACTATAGCAATTTTGAACCCCTTTGTTCTGCCAGGAATTTCTCAGTAAAGAAATAGATGCTGCTGTGAAAGCGAATGAATGAATGAGAGTTGATATAAATTCAACTCATTTGACAAAGGATTTGTACACAAGATGAATTCTCACAAGGTGGCAAGCTTTTCCAAAGTCTGGTTTTTTGAATATTGTTTATTTGAACAAGGTATGTTGAATGTATTCTATGCTCTATGACATAACATGATTTTTATTACCAAGTTGGAATTATTTAGGCTCATCAAATAGCAAGGTTCAAAAATAAAACAGCTGAAAAATCCAACCATCTGGTCTAACCTGGGATGCTCTGTCTCCTCACAGCCAATGATCCATCAGGCGGCTTTGTCTGGCTGGCGGATTTAGTGTAGGGACTCTCATCTGCAAAGGTACAATGAAGGGTTTGGTTAATTTCCATCCAGCTTCTAATGCAGTGAAGATTTTTAATGGACTGCAATCCTTCTGCCAGAGAGAGGTGATAGAGTACAGTAGAAAGAGTCAATAGACCTGGGTCCTAACCTTGGGTTAGCTGTAGGACAAGTCATTTAAAATGTTTCAAACTTTAGTTTTTTACCCTATGAAAGAGGGATATATGTTCTCATTCACCTCTTAGGATTGTCAGGATCAAAAGCAATAATGCATGTGAAAATATTTATAAAAGAGAAGTATACAAATCCAGGATTAAAATTATTTGCCTGTCACCTACATTCATTGATAAATAAATATCAGAGAATATGGGTAACAGGAAGACAAAGGAATAAAATGGCTCAATGAACACTGAGAACAATCAAGTAGAAAGAACAAAGGAAATGAAAATAAATGTAATATTTCAGAGATGATGACAGAGTATTAGTACTAGGATTAGTATTCCAGGGGCATGAAGAGACATAGAGTTAGTGGGTTCCTTCTGGACATGTGAACTGGCATCTAGTGCACAGTGGAGGAATAGGTGTGTACAGAGAAAAGACTAGAGAAGCTAGATGGAGAAGAGAGAAGGAAGGATGGTTTGGTGTAAGAAGACATATATTGGAATGATCTGATTTGGCCTCTTCTAGAGAGAGATGAAAATAACCTAAAAAGAGCAACTGAAAAGAAAGAAGGACTAAAACTAAAGCATACTTGTTAGAATTAGTCAAGAAATTGAATGATCAGAATCCTAGGGGATGAGATCATAGAGGAAATGGATCCATCAAATTCTGAGTAAAGTTACTAAAAAAAAATCTAAGAAGGGATTTGATCTGGCTTGGAATACAGGAATAATGATTTAGGATGGCAAATATTAGGGTTAAAATAGACAGGAAGAATTCTTCCTGGTTTGGATGGGGATACTTGTATAAAGTAAAAGAGATGTCTAAGTAACAACTTAAAAAATTTCAAGAATAGCATGTGTAAGGCTTGAGTAAACAGAGTGTAAAATAATTCTTGAGCATATCCTCTCAAGACAGATGACCCGAATATTGCTTCTGGCCACACTAAAAGGTTTGTTTGTTTTAATAGGAAATCATTAAAGGATTAAGAAGAACCATATTGTGCATGACAAACTATTAAATAAAACAAGGATTTAATTCAGCAAAAAAGGCTTTGTCATCTGAAGACATTAATTTTCCGAACTAAATGGTTTGTGTTCAAATTGAGGAACTAGATTCCTCTCTAGGATGTATTTCTAGTTGAAATGATTCATGATTTCCTCATAAAACTAACAAGGTCTTTATAAGCAATGACACAAAGAAAAGATTAACACTGCTGCAAGCTGCAATTAACTAAAAAAAATGGAAGTCACGCTGTTTCATATTAATATTCCATTTGTCACACAATTCTTTATATTCTTCCAACCATAAAGATAAACTACCAACTTTCAGATACCAATACAACCGAGGCATTGTTTCTGTTTATTAAGCAGTATCTGAGTATTCCATTCACAAACACAATTTTGGGTATCATCACCAACCACACAAAATGTAAACATTATGCTATAAAAAGTCTCCATTTGTCCCATTATTCCCACCTGAGGATTTAAGGGCCTTTCTCATTGTGGTAATTTAATGGCCAGGTTGTATGTTTTACACAGCATCTATTAAAACAAACTTAGTATATGATAAAATCTAGAATTCTGTATGAAACTAATTTTCAAATAGATTTCATTTCTTTATCCAAAACGCTGAAATGGTGTCTTTATGAGTACAGAGCACTATTTAAGAGATACAGATCGTAACAACGTTTAGGGATAATATTTTGGAAGCCCAAAGGCTTCAGTCAGTTTTCAATTTGTCAAGTTTCCAGACAATTAAAGTCTTGGGTTGAATCCAGTGTTGGATTTTCTTACTGGGCAATAAGAGATTTGTCCAGGAGACTCTGGGGTTATTTGCACTTGATGCTCTAATTTAAGGAACATTTCTACAGAAATTTACTTAGTTTGCATTAAAGCAGTCAACCCCGGTGAAAATTATTTTCTCATGCATATTTGAAAACAATTTCCTTGATTTAGAGCTGAAACAGTCTAGTTATGCACATCCTTAAAAGGCTGTAAACTGAATTATAGATGGCCATCTGGCCAGCCTCTACATCTCCATTCCCCAGCCCCCACCCTCACTCTCAGTATCAAGAGCATCCTTACAGAGCATAGGCTAAAGTAAACAATTATCTAGAAGCCAGAAGCTGTATTGGTCAAAAGACCAGACTGAAATAAGTTCAATATTATCTAAGAATAGTTTGCCACAGTCAATCTAGATGAAAGCAATAATTCCTAATGGAACTGAGGCAGAGTCTTGGTAACATTTATCATGAGAGTTAAGGACAGCAAAGCAGAGCAGCACAGCATAGTCTAACACTTGGTTTTTAAAGAAACTTCCTAAGAAAATCTATTTTAAATATCTAAGAGATATCATGGACCTTTTATAAAAAGCTTCCCATCACAGGATGGATATCAGCTCTCTTAATGTGATTTACTAAAAGTCAATTCTTGATGCAAACTTTGGTTGAAAATAGGAATGGAGAGGAGACACAATAAATCAGTAGTTGATGGCACCATAATAGGATACTAAAGAACAAGAATGTCTGGGGTATATTTTTAATCCTTAAACATAAAGTCATGGAGATATACAGAGGTTTCTGTCATGGTCTTCTCATGTGTTTCTTGATGGCCCTTTAGCCAATTTGTAGATATATCCCTAGACTTTCATGATTATAAGGGACAATCTAGACCACTCTTTCATTTTACAGTTGGGACTGAGGTCCAGATGAGTGAACCTATAGGACACACATCTACACTGAGTCTAGAATTTGAATTTCTTTTATTCTTATTTCCATGCTCTTTCCTCTTTAATTTCTCTTGGCTGGACACTGCAATTTGATAAGTCATCAGGTATATACATTTATGTATCACACAGGTAAGTATCTAGGCACTCCATCTCAGCAAAGACTTTGTATGGTGAAAGTTAATTCCTTATCTTAGAAGAAGGTAGAGCAGCCTATGAAAAGATTATTTACAGTCAATTCTTTTATGTGTATATAAGTTTCATCTCTACCTCCATGCCACATATTTGTTTAAACTGAAGTAAATTTATTTATTTATTATTTTTAAAAAAGATTTATTTATTTAATCTCCCCCTCCCCTGGTTGTCTGTTCTCTGTGTCTATTTGCTGTGTCTTGTTTCTTTGTCCACTTCTGTTGTCGTCAGCAGCACGGGAAGTGTGGGCGGCGCCATTCTTGGGCAGGCTGCACTTTCTTTCGTGCTGGGCGGCTCTCCTCATGGGTGCACTCCTTGCGCGTGGGGCTCCCCTGCGCGGGGGACACCCCTGCGTGGCACGGCACTCCTTGTGCACATCAGCACTGCGCATGGGCCAGCTCCACACGGGTCAAGGAGGCCCGGGGTTTGAACCATGGACCTCCCATGTGGTAGATGGACGCCCTAACCACTGGGCCAAGTCCGTTTCCCTGAAGTAAATTTAAATTGTGCTACAAAACCAATTTATACTTTCCAGTTCACTTTCGTGAATATAAACATTTAAAAAGAAGTACATTGTTTCCTGGTATGAGTCTCAAAAAGTTCACTGAAGTAGAAGACGTATGTCAATACTTTTCCCTTGTTTCATCAGGAATACACTAACTAGACTTCTAAACTCCATCAGTTACATAATTGAATAAAAAATAGGCTAAATAACAAGGAAAGGAATCAAACAGTAGATGATATATCTAGAACAGTAGCTGGCAGGTAGTAGGCATTCATTAAATATTTTCTGGTGGATGAAAAAATCATATTCAACTTTCCAAATAGAGCATTTATTAATACAGAAGCAACCTAAGGAAAACCAAGCATTTGTTATGGGCTCCAATCCTTCCTCCTTTGATTTTCTTTTATATTTATTTCTATATTTTATGTATTTCATGGACAACTTCTAAAGTCAAGTCATCATCCAACAGCTATATGACTATGTATTCAAAATCTGTGATTCTTTATAAAACTGCTATTGAAATATATTTCATTTCCATTCAAGCTACTGCAGGATTTGTTGAACAACTTTTAATATAACACCTTTAAATTAGGAATTCTAATTTTCATACCAGACTCCCAGCCTTGACTTTGATGGTGGATCATATTAACAAGGAATCCTTACTGAAAGTCACTATATAGGAGCAAAGCAGGCATTCAGCTGGTGAGCTAGTGCTCACTGAAATGAGTGCTGCAAGTAATCACCAAGGGCATCTCCGGGTATCAGAGCTGTCAGCCTTTCCTAATGACATCTTAGCAGCTTGATAATCACTGCCACACATGATGGCCTCCCACTGCCATAGCGACTGCATATTGGTCATAACAAGGAAGAACAGGAATCCCCTCTACTGTGCCATCCCATGAGGCTATGGGAAATGCCCTCCATTAACAGGGAGAATGGACATGGCGACAGAGGCACAGAAAGAGTTCAGCCAAGCATACATTTAAAACAGAAGTTGGACAATGGGGGGGACCATCTGTTCCTCTCATTCCCCCCAATTTGGCCAGTCTCATGGGCCAAACACAGGAGAGGTAAACACAGTTCATTTGTTTTGATTACATATTCCAAGTGAAGCTGGTGTTTATAAATTTGGAAAGCCAACAGCAGGCACCAAAGGAGCAATGCCTCAGTCTGTATCATGACCGAAGCCCATGTTGGAGCCTGGCATCAAACAGCATCCATGTGTAATCAGGCTGATTCTTGTCCCTCTCCAGTTCTTGCCTCTCCCATTCCCAGGGTCTGGGCTTCCTCGAGTAACTGCACAGGACTAAGGATTGAGGACTCTGTATCTGCGTTCAGGGCCTTATTGAAAAAGAGTAAATTTTAATTTCCTTTTGTTGAGACTAATCGGCCTATGCTAAACAATTCCTGGTAACAAATTATGCAAAATTGAGGTACCTGCTAATATAACAGATCCCTTAACTTTTTGATTAGGGGGAAAATGCATTTTGTATAGTTAAACATTATGACCATTTCCTAGCTACGGGGAGACAGGCAGTTTACACCACAATCCTCGTGCCCATCACTATGAACTCAGAAAAAAGAAAAACTTTGTTTTTTCATAAATAAACAAAATGAAATCTATTGTGAAGGAAAGGATCCATTCTTTGCCCTCAATTTTAATCCACACATTGTAAAGCCTATTAGGTGCAAACTAAGAAACCGAATCAAAGTGGATAAAAGAAAATAAAACTTTAAATGGAATGGTGATTGCAGAATCCTTATTAATTCATAGGCTTGAGAATAAAATATGATACTTGACTACAGAGGGGAAGGTAAATTGAGAAGGGCTGAGGGTACTGGAGGATCTAGGACAGTGGAAAAGAAAGGGAGGTTAACCACAATGAGTTTCTCTAGAATTTTGCAATGAGAAAATCAAGAAACAAGCCATGCTGGTTTTCAGCTAACATGGAAGTTTTGGTTGTGGGCCACCATGATCTTTTCAGTGCTTGGGGCCAGTGACCATCTCATCGCAGGGCATCATGAACCCACCTGCTGTGGCTGTTTCTCTGTCTTAGGCACTAGACTTCTGGCCTTGGTTGTTTGATGGCACACTCTCAAAAACAAGATTTCTTATGGGACTAGCTGTTGGAACTGTTGACAATAGAACAAATTATGTTTTTCTTCTCTTTTTATTAATGTATAACTACAATCACAGTCCTGTATAATCTAAAGAAATACAAACTCAAAGAGGCAGCCGAATACCTCTCTTCAATACTCATGACTAAAATAATCCTGTTTTTCTAGAATCTCTGCTAGAGTCTGATGGCTTCTGGGTCTCATTTAGGCTTCAGCTCTGCAGCTTTGGCATGTCAGAGCTATACTCTGCTAACCAGATATCCTTACACACCGATCACTGAGAATGAATGATCATACAGCTCAAGCTGCACGCTGCTCATACTACTCACCACTTATCATTAAGAAAGAATTAATTTGCATCTCCTTCCCTAACCTGATAAACTGGTGCACATGACTGGGCTTACATCAGAAGGTTATGGGGTTGTTCTGAGCTTGATGGCAATAGGCAGAGGCAGTGGGCCGCTCCATCTTAGCAGCCTCTTTCCTATTAGGAGATGGGTTTCCCCCTCAGCTCATTTACTTTCGCTCCTCTCTTCTGTTACCTGTTTTGCCTCTGCATGGCATTAATTTCTTTCCTTGACTACGCAGGTTTCCTTATAGTTTTGTAATTCAGACACAGACGTGCTTTATATTCTTAATGGGACCAGGTTTTTTTTTGCATTTCGGTATTTAAAAAAAAAAATCATTCAAACTGAGCACAACTTCATTTTAAAAACAAATGAGCATACAGTGGCTTCTAATTATTTTAATCAAATCAGCCATTTTCGGGATTAAATCCTACAACTAGGAAGTGTTGCTGTCTAGTACCATTGTTTTGCCTCATTGCTCCACTATCTCGGCTACTCAAGTGTGGTCTGTGGAGCAGCAGCGTCGGCATCACATGGGTGTTGGTCAGAAATGCAGGATCTCAGGCCCAGCCCAGATTTACAGAATCAGAGAGTGCATTAAAAAAAATCCAGACAGTGAACCCTACTGTAAATGATGAACTGTAGTTAAGGTATAATCCAATTACAAAAATGTTTCCTTATGAACTGTCACAAACGTACTGCACTAATGTAAGGTGTTAATAGTAGGGTGGAAATGGAAACTCTGTCTTTTATGCATGATTTTTTCTGAAAGCCGTCAACTTTTTGGTTAAAAAATATCCATGTGTTTTTTATGCACAGTACATTTTTGTAAAGTCCTGTTCCAACTGATACTGCACAGGTAGAAGCTGGCAGAATGGCTCCTGAGCCTCAAACACTGCAATCATGGAATTGATTATGGACTGATTTCCTTGAATGGACATGAGATGCTGCAACGTTATGGCTTTGAGTGAATTCCATTTTCTCTGGATCCACCTTAAATCTTCAGTAATCCTAAAATGGCTGAGTTATGGGCTTAACTGGATACAGCTAAGGTCAGACTCCTTGGGCAATTTTGGTTGTAAAACTAATCTATTAGTCAATTTATACTTTAGAGTAGAGAGAGGACGTTACTACTCCTGAAATGCTGCCAAAGGACATAGCTTGCAAAGGACAACCCCAAATAAAAAGTTATTTCCTGCCCCCTGGCAGGGGCATGGGGGAAGGACCATCCAAGGCGCTATCTCCTCAAACTCCTTTTCTTCAGATGCAAAGTCTGGTTACTCGTGTCTGCATGGTTCTTCCGGAACGAGGACGGCCTCTGATCTGCATGCAAGGATAAACAGGACTAAGGTAGCCCCTGCACATCTGGCCATCCTTGTGGAAGTGTCTGGCATATCTGTGCTGCTCCAGGATGCCTGTAAGCCTTTGAAAGAGTAATATCCCTGGCCAGGTTAATTTGTAACTACTCTCTGAAATTAATGAGCATGAAATTGCACATTTTCTGCTTCTGGCATTCCTATTGCTAATATGTCTGAATCACAAATAGTAACTCCTACGCTTCTTCTTAATATTGTTTCCAGCAAGTACAGATGAACAGTCACAGTCCTGCCTTATTGTCACAGTATTGGAATTTCTAGACGCTGAACTCTACTCTAAAAGCTAATTTTCAGTACCATATCAGATCCCGATTCATAACTTTAAAATCTTAAATTCAGTCCAGCTTCCACAATTTTTAGATGTAAGGAGGGTTAGATGCTTTAAATCTTTGGTTTAACCTTTGGATTATACCAGTTGATGCTCTCAGCACTCACACTATGAAATAGTAGGAGTTCTCAGCATTGAATAATAATCTGGTGAAAAATATGGGCTAATGAAGGGTACTAAATATTGGCTATTCAAAACTACATTTGTGAATTCTCATTTTAGAAACTGTACCATTGTTCAGGAAAAATATGAATTTATGTGGGTATAAACAGGCTGGACCATATCTGAATATTTTAAGGGGCATAAGAATCAGTGTTTGATTTTAAGTAATAATAACTACAGCTGGGTGATGTTAGAATTAAAAGAAATAAATAAGACATTTAAAGAAATTTAAGTATCCTCCATTTTTTGACTAATGATTAATATGAGATTAAGAAGTCACTTTGATTCATATTGATTACAGCATAGGCTAGAGTAAATTTTTGGGAAAATAATTTAAAACAGTATTTAGATTTTCTTGAGATAAAAACTCATAAACAAAATATTTGAAATGTCTTTATGGAATTTTTTTTCTAAACATTCCAATACAATCATCATCAGTTTTAAAATGGGGCCATTTAAATGATTATTTCTCTTGATTACTTAAATCACTTCCATTTTTGCCTCATTTAGGAATTTTTTCATCTATCTGTAAAATTTAGAAAAAAGTTTGAGCTCTTTGTTAAATCAGAGCTCTCCATCAGCTAGGAATCTCTTCTTTTACATGAAATTACTGCAAAGATTCCTATATTTAGAAATTTTCAATGATAGTTATTAGGCTAAATTCAAGATTGATGGGAAAAAATAAGAAGAAACAAAATGCAATTAGGATGACTTTATTTGATGGGGTCTAAAGCTTTTGCCAGTGTGTGAACGAACATTGGAATTGATTAGAAAAAGAATGATTCGTATCTGTCTGTGGAGTGGAGCATTTCTGTCTAGTTTGAGTAAGGAGAAAATAGCTTTAAAGTCGGTACCTGTAGCTTTGAGCATCAGTGACATGATGAAATTTTATAACTTAAGCAACTTTAAAACCTGGTTCTGTTGCTCAGAATGATTTTTTTTTTATTTTCCTTCTCTCTTAACCAAGTATAGTATAAATGGAAACAAATTGTCAACTGCTGGCAAATTATTTTATAAGAATAAATAGTCACTACTGCTGACAAGTTTCTAAATGACACACAAAAAAGTATTACCACCACTGTTCAGATTCAGTTCCCAAGTACAAGTTAAAAATCTGCCTCTATATCTAGCATATTAGAGTCATAAAGAATGAAAAGGTTACACATATATAACTGTCAGTAAAATTCAGACTAGAGGCACAGACCATTCTTTCCAGGGTCACTGATCTGACTGAAGGTCAAGGAATATGTGTGACTACCTACATTTTGCCAAAATCCACCTATGACTTCCAGCTTCTCCTTCATGTCTGAAGTGCTTGGTGGGGAAGCGGACTTGGCCCAACAGATAGGGTGTCTGTCTACCACATGGGACGTCTGCGTTCAAACCCTGGGCCTCCTTGACCCGTGTAGACCTGGCCCATGCGCAGTGCTGATGAGCGCCAAGGAGTGCCCTGCCACGCAGGGGTGTCCCCTGTGTAGGGGAGCCCCATGTTCAAGGAGTGCACCCCATAAGAAGAGCCGCCCAGTGCAAAAGAAAGTGCAGCCTGCCCAAGAATGGCACCGCACACACGGAGAGCTGACACAACAAGATGACGCAACAAAAAGAAACACAGATTCCTGGTGCTGCTGATAAGGACAGAAACGGTCACAGAATAACACACAGCACATGGACACAGAAAGCAGACAACTGGGGGGAGGGGATGAGGGGAGAGAAATAAATAAAAATAAATCTTAAAAAAAAAAATAATGAAGTGCATGGTGGACCTAGGAACAGTACTCCAAAGGATGCTTCCAATATGCCAAAGAACACCAAAGCTTTTCCCAAGGCCCCATTTTCATTACTATTCAAAACAGTGAAATAAGAGATGGACTTTGTATAATGTAGAAAATGGATTAAACCAGGGGTTCTTAACCCTTTTTGTTCCACGGACCCTTTCGCCAGTCACATGAAAACCACGGACCCCTTACTAAGTCCACACCATACTGTGTGTTAGTTAATAAACATATTACATCCATACCAACAAGTCCCTACAAGAATAATGTTTTTATAATTTAAATTCAAACTCATGGACCTCTTGATAAGAACCCCTGGATTAAACCATAGTTACTGGAGCACAAAGTAAATGGAAGGACAGTAAGCCACTGGTTGTATGTAAGGGATACAAGTAGTGAGTAGAGCAATTAGGATTTGCTTGTAATATAAGATTTCTAGATGCTTCTTTCATTTTTCATCAATGCCATTGGTAATTTATATAATTTCTTCCAGATCTTTTCTTCACTTTTGAGTTTTCACTCACTTTGATAAGTAGTTAAAGCATACTTCAATCAGAAGATTTTTCATGGTAATAATATTAAAAATAAATAATTATATCTAAATTTATTGAGCACTAACTATATGCCAGCACTAGTTTAAGTCCTTTAGCTGTATAATCTTATTTATTCTTATAAAAAATAAAATTCAAAATTGCAAATCAGATAAATTCATTTTACAAAAGGAGTCCTGGCTTTATCGAAACCTTTGCCATCATTCATCCTAAAGTTGCTTCATGGCAACTTTTAAATACAACTATTATATTAAAGCTTACAGCAGTGCAACTATTACATTAAAGCCTACTACATGCCCAAACCTGTGCTTGGTACCTCACACACATTATCAATATGCACAACAATGCAATTGCACAGATACAATTATCCTGCCTGAAATATGATGATACTGAGACTTACAGAGAGGAAGTAAAGTCCCAAATTTAACCAGGAAGCAAGGTGCAGAAATATGTCTTTAAGTTACACGTCTTCATAGTCTGTTCTTAAGCACCATAATAAAACTGCTTACCAAAATGGATTCAAATACTTTTCCTGGAAATTTTTTTTTTGGGGCATAAAAAGAGGCACAACCTCATACAGTAGTCATTATTGGCATACCCTGGGTGAATAAACATCACTAGTACACAGACTTGGGGTTGCATTTGAAGATCTCCTGAAATTTCAGTTTAGAAAATAAAATCTCTCCCAATTTTCAGATCTCACCTCCTGGCAATGAATTCCAAGTTTTATTTATAATATAAGATGCAAGGTTCTTTTCAGCACGTAAACAAATCACTTGAAAGAAGGAACGCCTTTTAGTCAAGAAGCTCTGAGCATTTTAGGACATGAAATCTGGCTGAATTTATCTAACTCCCACTCTGTGCCAACCGTCCTCTACTGATGGAGCATTTATGAACTGGTTCCTGCAAGTGATTTATCATCCTAAAATGAATAAATACTGGGACATTCTCTTTTTTCCCTTAGCCTTTCTAGACAACATGTCCGTAGTCTGCTGCTTACAATATTTCAAACCTTTCATTAATGTTCATGTACCCAGAGGAGGGAAATAAATCTTGGACCAGGCGACATCTAGTGTAGCAGTGAAGAAAATGGTGGAATGACTCCGGGAATTGCCAAAGGAGATCACTGAGCCTGTCATTCCTCTCCCTCTGGCTCTCCAAACAGCCAGGCTCCAGAGAAGCATTGTTGTAATCTCAGTTCTCAGACTCAGGAGGGGCCCTGTGCAGCAGGATTGCTGGGCACCCAAGGATAAACTCTTTGCTAGAATTAGGAACTTCACAGGGGGCTTTTGGAACCAAGGTGATTAATACCCACTTGCCATATTTTCCAAAACTGTCATCTCTTCTAGCCCTGATTCACTTTAGAATCTCTCTCTGAACTCACTACTTTATCATTTGTTACTTGTGAAATTGCTCAGATTTAAGCCCAATTTTAAAGCGTGGGCCAGTGTTGCTACACACCATTTTAAAACCAACACCTCCTTATTTGGGGGCGAGGGGGTGGGAAAACACATTTGGATCCCTTGGGAATAACATTTTCATTCCTACGCCATAAGTTGTCACACATTTTGCTTTATTAATTCATTGCTAGGTCATGCAATAGCAGATGACTGCTTATCAAACAGATGACATGTATTTTAAATGCATGATTAAAGCAGGATTTGTCATAGCTGTCAGAATCCAGGGAGTCTGTGATTTTTGTTATTTAAAGCCATGTTTTGGCTATTCTCTGGTTTTACAGGGAAAGGCAGTGATTACACAGACAAAACCTTACGAGGGTGTTAGACCAGACTTATTTTTTGTATGAAAAAACAAACCATTTTTAATTCACTAGAATTCTGCTCTAACAGAGCTTGCATAGCTTGTACTATTAACTGTGTGGCCTTGGACAAATTACTTATTCTCTCTGAGCTTCAGTGTCTTCACCTCTAAAATGGGAATAGTACCTACCTCACAAGATTGCTGTAAGGATTGAGTAAAATAATGCGAATAAAGCCTGGGGATTGGTCCGCGTACAATAGGCTGTGGGTCCATCTCCTTATCTAGGAAATGAGGCTGAGTGACGAGATAATAGTCAGTAGGGATCCCGCAGCATCCAATACATATTTCTATGATAGCATTTATCATATTAACTTGAAATAATCAACCTGCTTATCTCTACATGTTATCCTTTGGGTAGGGGTTTATTTTATATTCATAGGTTTTACTCTTTTCCTTTTTACAGATGAGAAAACTGAGTCTCAGAGAGATTAGAACAAATAATCATTAGCGGAAAGGAGAGCAAAATTTTTATTTGACCATTTTAAGCCTATCTGAATGCTGCCCAAATCTGTCCTTCCATTTTCTAACAAAACAAAGACAAAGCTACTTGACACATTTTTTTTTTAAAGCTATGGGATAGCATTTACTGAGTTTTTCTAGTTGAAGAAATTCATTGATATTAAATGATCTGTCCATTATCACTCAATTTGTCAGTGGCAAAATTAAAATTAAAACCCATGTACCTAGATTTAATAGTCCAAAGACTATCAAATTATCTTCAATTGCTTTCGAGACAAATTATTCAGACATACAATTTGCTCACGAATTACTTGCTTGTCTAACTCTCCTTGGGTTATATCTACGTCATCAACTTCACTAGTTTTTCCCATAAATCTTGCCTGAACAAAGATTCAGCTTTTATAGTTAATTAGAATAAACAAGGAAAATGAAATTCAACTCCACAAAATGGGCATGTTTAATTTTGAACTGGTTTTGTAGTATTATACTCAGTAAGACTCTTTCAATTTACCAATTAATGAGTTACTGTCATTCACAAACATGCAGAATGAAAGAAATCGTTCTTTCCATCACTGCTTGTCAGTTTCATTATTGAATATTGGGTCTGCTTTGGGGCGTTTCAATCATGAAAGTCATCATCATATAAAACTATACTGGATTCTCTTAGCAATAATATCTTAGAAGAGTCCATTTATGATAACTGAAACTTTCCCTGCCTCAGTCTCATCTGACAAGCAATTTATCTAAAGGTATTTTAAAATCATATTGTCAGAATTTTAGAAGGGTATTGCTGACCACTTAACCCTGAATCACAGTATATTTTGAAAAACAGATATTTTATGAACTTTAATCAATCAAATCAGCAAGTGTTTTTCAAGACAAACATTGTTTAAATTTTCTAGATCATCTGTAGTATCGATGTCATATGAGAAAATCAGGAAGGACATTCTAAAAATACATAATTAAAAATATATTTCATAGATTAGTCATTCATACACATGTATTAACACATACGTATTTATGAGTACTGTGAGGAAAAGTACACATAGGAACAAAAGAGTCAGAAGGGTGCCGTAACTCCAAGAAACCCCTTTTCTCCAATCCCGCAGGGCAAAATACAAAAAACTCAGAGACCACCACTTAATCCTAGCCACTTTCTATTGAGCCCTGAGGTAGAATGATCAGAAATTCAGAGCCAATGGAAAGAACCAAGATGGTACATGTTGTAAGGTACACCTTCAGAAAATGTTTGCCAAATTTGTTCATTTGTTTATATAATTCACTGACAATGGAATTCTACATTTAGCATTGACACATTATATAAAGAGGTGCTGCAGAGAAATTTTAATTAGCTTGGTAGCTTAGTATACAATTATGAAACATGCAAAGCAAGTCCATAGCTTGTAAAACAGCTATGTGAGAAATCATTTATTTCTTTGGTCCAAAGTGAATAACTCAAGCACAGCACAGCACATATTATAGAGGCTTGAATATGGGCACAAATATCATTTAACATATACTGCTTACACATGCACTGCAGAAAGAAGTAGCTTAGAAAGTTTACATATTTGCATGAAACTCTATTGAGCAATTTTGGTACTGATTTTAAGTATATCCTGCCTTCACTTGTCTCCAATGTACAACTGCAGCCTTTATCGCCTTCTATTTTGCTTAAGATAAGCTTAACAAAACTTTCACTATTGTGATAGAAAGAGCAAAGAACACATAATGGCTATGCTGGGTACAAAAAAGTTTAGATATTTGCTTCTTCGCCAGTTAGGGATGCATTGCTTGAAATAAGTAAAGGCATTTGTGAATTATCTGAAAAATGTCACATTTATGTAAACAGAGAACATAAAACCAAACTATGTAAGCACTGTTGATGCTACTTCTATCAGTATCTTCCTTTTAGAAAACTCTCTACAGGGGTATATATTTTTTATTCTGATTATAAGAGATTTTAGCTAGAAACCTATTATGGCAAAAAAATCCTTTTTTAAACCAAGTAGAAAGCTTTGCCACCTTTGTTAAATACCTACAAACTTAATTGAAAAAAAAAAAAGATGTTAAATTTGGTGGAGAAATACCAAAAAGCCTCAAGCAATTTGCATAATTAAACCATCTTTTCCCATTTCCTTTCTCTTTTTTTCCTTGACCCCAGAACTTCCTTCTTGCATTGCATATTTGTGTGTATTGAGATGCAGTGTAATGCAAAGACTGAACTCTCATTCTATAAACCTTCAGAATCATTTCAGGGTGAGCTGCTTTGCGAGTAATGTCTTTCAAATTTAAGGATTGGATGCACATTCACTAAATGATCTCTTCTCGCCTAGATTGTGAATCTTGTAGGCCTATTGAAAATTTTACAATTATAAAGGAGAAGTACATTTATCACATTTATTTTCTCCTGCCATCAAAAAGACAATTTGGAAAAGATGAGAGAAAGTAACTGTTTTTCTTCTAGAAATTTCCTTCTTAAGGTTTACAGGCACAGAGTCAATCTGTGTATGATCCTTCCATCACACTCATGAAGTGACTAATGTTTCTTTCTCTTCAACTAATCCGACTGCAAACAACCGGAAACAGGAATGGGAGTTCTTTTGTAAAGAGTTAACACATAATAATATGGAAAGCATAAAATTTTACAATTAAAAAGAAGTTTGAAATTTGGTTTCTCCATTTACTTTGGGCAAGTTACATAAATGCTCTAAGCCTCAATGTTTGCACCTCTTAAATGGAAATAATATTTTCTGTTTTCAAACTTACGAGAATTAATTGGGACAATGCATGTCTAGACCTTGGTACATTACCTAGGCTCAGTAAATACTGGCTTCTTCCTGCCACATTGGCCTGGTATGATTTCATTACCCATTGCACATTTGATAAAAGTTAATTGATTCTATGTAGTAGAAATAAAAATCACGCAAGAGTTTCGAATGCCTAGGATTTTCTTTTTTCATATATTTTTATTTTATTCTGAGTAAAAGATAGAACTCAGACAACAGAGAACAAAACTATTGCTGTTCATACAAAATAATTGGAATTAATTTGAGAGGGTTAAAAATGACCCTTCAAAAGCACAATTAGCCCAAAAATGCACATGAAACCTATTAAACATAAAACATATGTTAGTCCTCTAACCCAGACTCATGAAGTGAGCAAATGCCAATTCCTTCATGGTACTAGAATATCATTTTTTAAACTACTACTTTACTAGTTCCCTGGTGACCCTAGAACTAATGCTTCTGGGAAAGGGTTAAGTTAAAAAGAGGGAGAGTATTTGCTCACCTGATCCCTTATGCATAATCATTACCAACTGCACAAATCTGGTTTGTATTGCTCATTAAGTGCCTCCAATAACATCATTTTGTATACAGCTCAACTCTGGGATGCATCCTCTGTCTACACATGTCACAATTCAGTTCAGAATTTTAATGAAATAACATGAGAAATAATGGAAGAACAAGGCATCCACAGCCTTTTAATAATGAATATGCAATTCTCTCCTTGCCTTCCATGATAAATGGTGACAAAGGACAGGGTGGTATCATTATCCAGTTTAGCAACAGCTATGAAATAAAGAACTTTCTAATTTCTTTCTCTAAAATTTTGTTTTAAAATGTGAAATATGGCAAAAGGCGAGTACTCTTGGGTATTATAAATCATCTCAGCTCGGAAGAGAGATCTGCTGGAGGGCTGCCCAGGGCACACTGATTTATTCTCTTTTCCTGAATCACCATTAGGGTGTGATTACTTTTCATTCGATTTAGGTTTATCCTATGCAAGCATAAAATAAAACCCTTTGGGACCCTAGTGTTTAAAACTACAGGAATATCACAAACTTAAAATGTAGTCTGGGTAGAACCCACTTCTGGCCAGAGGTTCCCTGGAAATCATGTCATAAGACGTATCACCATTAACACTATTTAAAAATATTTCCTAACCTCTCCATACTTGCCATCTCCACAGGGAGCTGATCACTCCCTCCGCTCTCCTGTACTCTGTGGTCCTGGCTTTCTACCCAACTCCTAAGCATATCTTCTCAGCCTCCTTGGCATCTCCCTGCCTATTCTCCTTCACAGGGGTTAGCTCTCTCCTCTTATCCACCCTGTCATTACTATCTCATCCATTTCCATGCCTTTAAATGTTAATGACTCTGATACTTGTATTTGTAGCCCTGAACCTCAGACTCAGGATGTACAACTGCCTAGCTGATGTGTCTGCCTGAATATTTAAAAGCCATTTCAATCTTAAAGGTGTTCAAAACAGAATTATTGATTTTCTCCCCTGGCATTTCCATTTAACCAATTACTCAAGCCTAAGATATGAGCGTGATCTTGGATCCTCTCTTGCCCTTACATTCTATCCTAAGTCTATAAACAAGATCTGCTGGTTCTTCCTCTGAATATATAGCAAATCCATTCAGTTCTTACCACCTACACTGCTTCCACCTTAGTATAAGCCTCTGTAAGGAGTCACTTGGACTACTGCAACAGCCCCTGAAACTTGCCCACCTACGGCCCCTATGACTATAGTGTTATCTCTTAAAATTAAAAAGTAATAAAACATACACAAACAAAAACAAAAAAATCCCAATTACATTACTCCTGGTTTAAAGCTTTCCAGAGCCTTCCCAAAATACTTAGGATAATAACCAAACTTGCTCTCCAAGGCTTTATGTACTCTGGCCCCTTTGTATCATTGACCTCTTCTTGTAGCTTTCTCCTCCCCACTCACTTTGCTCCATCCACACCGGCCTTCCTCCTACTCCTTGAACATACTAAGGTCGTTCTCATCTTAACTTTAAGCTTTTACCCTTGCCTTCTGCCTGGAACATTTCCCCCACCCCACCCCCCACCCCCAATCTTTTAAACAACTGGCTCCCTCTCAGTTTCATTTCACTAAAATGTCAACTCCTCACCCATGACATTCCTTCCCAAACTGCCCCCTCTCCCCAAGTCACCCTCTATTCATTATGTTTTATTTTCTTCCCAACACTTAGAATTCTCTGGAATGTCTAGTTATTTATTTACTTGTTTAGTGTCTATCTCCCCCACTAGACTATAAACTCCATATAAACAATATATTGTATATATTGTCTATGTGTCTTGCTTATAATAGGTATTCAATAAGTATTTTTGAATGAACATTTTGAATACATTTCTCACCATCATATACATGTAATGATGCATATAATACTATATAATAAAGTCAAAATATAGCAAGAAAATCCTTTATAACAATTTAAAATCATGAATTAACTCTCCTGGACATACAGTTCAAGGTCTGGGAAGTGCCTTAGAAATTATAGTGTAACTCCCTTGTTTTATAATGGCATGAGGCTGAGAGAGGGGCTGGGAGCTACGACAAGTTCACAATGTGAGAAAGAGGTTGAGGCAGGCCTGGCTAGGACCCCATCGCAGCATCACATTCCACTGCCTGCTCCTCAGAAACATGTCACATGTGGGCTGACTGCATGGAAGTCATTGAGTATAGAAGGAAACCCAATATTCAGCACCAAGTGCATATTCATTCTGCTCAGCACGTGAAAATGTGACTTTGAGTCATCAATTTGATTTCACTTAAATGATTATGCTAGTGCTGCTAATAAATGGCAAGCTTTTATTTAACAGTTTGCCTGCATCAGAATTTAGAAGGTCTTTTCAGGGACAACTGAATGACATATGTCTCTTAAAAATCTAAGGAAAGTTGTAACTGATGCTTACAGTTTCTATCAGTAAATATCCCTAAACATCACTTACAAAAATTTGCAGAGCTGCATCTTATTACCTGGAGCCTTTATGTTAGGCAGGTAATGATGCATATACCACCACCCACTTGAGCACCTGGGGCTATCCTGGTAGCTGAGGAAAACTGGGGCCATTTTGAATTTTTGAGACTCCTGACATATATATATTTTTAAATAAAGAAATTTAGAAATGAGGTTACTAAAATTATGGAATATTTACATTGAGCAAATTAACATTTTTAACCCGAAAAAGAGAAGAGTATCTTATAATTACAGGATTTTAAAAAATATTTATTCCTAGTATACTAGAGGCCCTGTGATCCGCTGGTGGGACTCACAGTATAAAATTGCAGGATGAACAGCTACTCCTTGCAACACTGTCTGTGAACTTCTATAACACTTACACACACATTATGGTAAAAGTGTAAATTTGAGACTCTTTGCAAAGGTGAGGCTTGGACCAAGTGGTCTTCCTAGTATCCATAAAAGGCCTTACGTATTTGACCTTTTTTGCTTTCTACCTTTACCACACCCAAGGGCAGTGGGGTGCTGGAGAGGAGAGATCTAGCCAGAGAATGGCAGAGATAAGGTGAGGGAGGGACAGAATCTTTCCAGTCTCAGAACGTTAAAACCAAGCAACCAAACACGCAAAATCAAGTGATATGACCATGTTCATATCTCAGCCCACTGCCTCTCTGATTCCCAAGGGAAAATGAATTGCTCTTTGGGATTTACAGTTATTGTGTCTAATCCAGATGAGGACAATCTGCTCTAGTCATGGCCAAATCCACACAGACACACTGCAAGCATGAATAAAAATTACAGCAAAATACCTATTTACTAGAATCAATCCTAAAAGGCCTTCCAGGAGTTGCAGATGCATGTTCTGAAAGGTCTATTGGTTCCTGAGAGGTAAACCAGAAGGAGGAGAAAGGAAACCAAACTAGTTTCTCAAGAGTTAGGAGGCAACTCCACGTTTTGCAGTAGATTTCAAGTAGCAGGTTGAAGGCATTTGTGTATGCCACTCTCCCCCGTATCTGGGAGAGATGGAGGGATGTACAGCCTGAGGGTCCTTTCAACTTCCAAATATCACCTCCATAGAGGGCAGGGAGGTTAAGTCTGCTTCAATCATGCAAAGAGACCCCAGCTCAGTTCTGGTTCTTTCCTCCACACAGCCAAAGTGAAAAAAGAGAAACTTGTAAATTACTGCAATGGGGGTCCCGTTCATCTTTTTAAGTGACATTATCTATCAGTAAGCTTTAGTTCTTAATTGCTTTTACAAGAATGATGTTTAATCGAAGCTAACGATATTAGGGAACTTGAATCACCACATGAATTAATTTAGCAATATGAATGCTTTATCACATTCTCTTTCTATTTCTCTCAATATTAATCAGAATTATTTTCCAAAGAAAGTGGAACTTTCAGGGATGAGTTGGCTATTCCACTTTTCTAGCCATAGTGGACATATTCCAAGAGCCTGATAGACTGCAGAAAGATGGTTCTGCTTAGAGATCTGTTCCTAAAATTTGCCCAAATGTGGGATATATAAATATGGGATATATAAATTTTTTAAAATTTCTCTCCCCTTCCCCCCCACCCCCAGTTGTCTGTTCTCTGTGTCCATTCGCTGTATGTTCTATATACTTGACTTTAACATACCATAAGCCAAACCCATTCAAAAAATTAGTCACGTGATAGTAACAGGAAATTAACAGAAAAGGAAATAAAAATGGCTCTTTAACAGTAAGAAAAGATATTCAACCTCACTCATAAAAAAGTGCAAATTACACACCCAATGTTCATAGCAGCATAACTCACAATTGCTAAAAGGCAGAAGCAACCCAAATGTCCATCAAATGGATGACTGGATAAACAAAATGAATATTATTTGGCCCTAAAAAGAAATGAAGTTCTGATGCATGCAACAACAGGGAGGGATCCTGAAGACATCATGTTGGATGAAATAAGCCAGACACAAAAGGACAGTATAATCTCACTTATATGAAATAAGTAGAATATGCACATTTATAAAGTCAGAAACCAGAATATAGATTACCAGGGGTTGGGCTGGGGAAGGGAATGGGGAATTAATGTTTAATTGATACAGAATTTCTGTTTAGGTGATGGGAAAGTTTTGACAATGGATGATGGTGATGAAAGCACAACTTTGTGAATGTAATTAACACCCACCAAATTGTATATTTGAAAAAGGATAAAAAGAGAAATTTTAGGTTGTATGTAAGTTATCACACACACACAAAGACCCATGAACCTGTACAAGAAAAAAGTGAACCCTAAAGTAAAGAGTGGGCAATAGTGAACAGCATAATTATAATAATTTTTCATCCATTTTAACAAAACTACCACAAATGCAAAATGTTAATAATAGGGAAAACAGAGTGTGTGTGTGTGGGGGGGGGGGAGGGATAAAAGGAACTCTGGACTTTCTGCAAGATTTTTCTGTAAACCTACAACTGTTTAAAATCACAATGAAATATCATTTTCCATTTCTCAGACTGGCAGAAACCCCAAGTTGGTTTACATACACTTTGAGGCTATCCGGAAACAGGTATTCTCCTCATACACTGCAGGTAGAAGTATGACTCATATAACCTTTATCTGTGTCTGTTTTTTTTTTGTTGTTGTTGCGTCATCTTGCTGCATCAGCTCTCTGTGTGTGAGGCACCACTCCTGGGCAGGCTGCGTTTTTTTTGCATGGGGTGACTCTCCTTGTGGGGTACACTCCTTGCACGTGGAGCTCCCCTATGCAGGGGACACCCCTGCATGACAGGGCACTCCTTGTGCGCATTAGCACTGTGCATGGGTCAGCTCAGAAAATGGGTCAGGAGGCCCTAGGTATTGAACCTTAGACCCTCCATATGGTAGGCAGATGCTCTATCAGTTGAGCCAAATCCGCTTCCCCCATATAACCTTTAAAGAGAGTGATTTGCCAGTATCATTGGATGCATCTTCTGACCCAGAATTTCACTAATTAGATTTATCTCACGGGTATACTTATACAAGTATTAATTAATATATGTAAAAGGACATTTGGTAAGCAATTTCATAACAGGAAAAGATTTGGAATGACTTGAATGTTCATGAAGAAAACTGAAAACAACTCAGGTATTCATAAATGAGGGACTGGTTAAATAAATTTGGGTACCCCTATACAAAAGAATATTTTTCAGTTATAAAGAATGATGAACCATTTTTGTGCCAATATGGAAAGATCTCCAAGATATATTTTCTTTTCTTTTTTTTTTTTTTATAATTTTTTTATTTTTTATTGACTTTGTAATAATATTACATTAAAAATATATATGTGAGGTCCCATTCAATCCCACTCCCCCCCCTCTCCCCCCCCCCAACAACACTCGTTCCCATCATCATGACACATCCATTGGATTTGGTAAGTACAACCAAGATATATTTTCAATGAGAAAGCAGAGAACAGTATGCACAGAATTCTATATTCCATTTTTTTAAAAAAGGAAAACTAAGAATATAATTAAATTTGCTTATATTTGCATAAAGAACATCTGGAAGAATTCTAAAGAAACTAACAGAAGTGGTTTTCATTATGTGTATGGAGCTGTGGGATCTGGCTGGCTGGGGGACATGGAAGAGTGAATTTTTTTGCTATATACCTTTTTATGTGTTTTAAACTTTTGAACCATCTGACTGTGTAAGAAACTACGTATTGGGAAGTGGATGTGGCTCAAGTGATAAGGCCTCCACCTACCATATGGGAGGACCGGGTTCCATCCCTGGGGCCTCCTGGTGAAAAAGAAGAAGAGAAAGTGTGCCTGTATGGGAGCCAAGTGTCCATGTGGTGAGCCAGTGCCCACACAAGTGAAGCACACAGCAAGATGATAACGCAACAAAAGAGAAAAAGGGGAGAGAAAAGGTGAAGCGCAGCAGAGACCAGGAACTGAGGTGGTGCAATTGACAGGGAACCCCCCTCCACATCAGCAGTCCCCAGGATCAAATCCTGGTGAATCCTAGAGGAGAAAGACAAGAAGAGAAGAGAAACCAAAAAGAGAACTAGATACAGAAGATCACACAGCAGAAACAGTAGGGTGGGGACGGGGGAGGGGGAGGGGAAGGAAAAAAATAAATAAAAATTTTTAAAAAAAACTACGTATTTTGAATCTACCTATTCAAAAAATAAAGTATGATTGACTATGATGTCAAAATTTCTGAATTTTTCAAAAACATATTGTGTATATATATATTAATGAATACTTTCAAAATTTTCTCTGGCAACTTTCTCTGCCAAGGAAGTCTAATAAATTTCAAAAAGTAAATACTGAAAGACATTTCATGAATGCATGTTCATAACGAAACACTTACAAGGATCCACTGATGCATGTAGTAAATCAAGTTTCCTGAGAATTAAGCGTTGATTAAATGTCAAACTTTTAAGACAATTAGGAATGAAAGCTTATGAGATAGAAGCCACTGAAAAAAGACAACCCCACTGTATCAGTCAGCCAAAGGGGTGCTGATGCAAAATACCAGCAATCTGTTGACTTTTATAAAGGATATTTATTTGGGGTAGAAGTTTATAGTTACCAGGCCATAAAGCGTAAGTTACTTCTCTCACCAAAGTCATTTGCCATGTGTTGGGGCAAGATAGCTGCCAACGTCTGTGAGGGTTCAGGCTTCCTGGGTTTCTCTCTTTCTGGGGCTCCATTTCTCTCCAGGCTCAGCTGCTGTGCTCTCTCTACAAGGCCAGCTGTAGACTATCAGAGGATGGCTCTGTCTCTCTCCCGGGGGCTTCTGCTGTGTCGAAGGAGCCATCTTTATTCCTCTGTGTTCTTCTCCTCTGTGTTCACTTCCCGAGATCGAGTGCAAAAACTCTAACCCTGTCCTTTGTCATATCTTTATCTGTGAGTCCCCACCCAACAAAGATGTGGGGACTCAATACCCTACTGACATGGCCCAATCAAAGCCCTAATTATAATTTAATCAAGTAAACCTCTGAATCCAATATAATCTAATATGCCCAGAGGAAAAGACCAGTTCACAAACATAATCCAATATCTATTTTTGGAATTCATAAATAATGCCAAACTGCTACGCCCACAATCATCTATAGTAGAAGACAAAAAATGAAGAGCTATTCAGTAGTTATCATATACCTTGGTAAGATAAAGAATCTATTTTATTTTTTACTGGTTTCATTATTGGGAAGTTCAAATTCCTATGACTTTATTCTGTTAAAAATGCTGTTTGGGCAGATATGAAGCAAAGCTATGTCAAAAACTAAGAAAAAAGACATTTTCTCCAAGCATTTTTTATTATTATTACAGTTATTTGAGGTCTTGCTTGGCTAATTGAAAATAAAAAAGAACTCAAGGCACCAGGATCAAGATATGACTAAGATAAGTCACAACTAATGCATTAAATTTAAATGAAACACTGTGAAGAGAGAAATAGTTCAGTACGTTATCTTTAAAAGGGCAGCCAAAAATCTACACAGGGTGTTTTCAGAGGGGCACATAATGTTCACACTTCACAACTTTAAAATGACCACTGAGAACTGGGTTCTAGGTCATCAGGCCTAACAGGCCATTGTAGAGTAGGGAAAAAAGGACAAAAGTAGAACGGGGCATTGTAGAGTAGGAAAAACGGACAAAAGTAGAGCGAGCCATTTGTGGGTGGAGCTGCTGAATCAACAAGATATCTTAGTGAATTTCTGTTTTTGTCCTGGTGGTATCTCTGACAAAAATAGCAACCCACAATATTTGTACTCAAGAACCACTTCAAAAAAAATGGAGCAGCAAGCTTCCAGCATTTGCCACATGCCAGAGGTAAAAGAAAGAGTCATAAAATAAACACTTTAGGTGATATCAATGAAGCTATAAAATAGCCAAAACATTCAGCTTTTTCATTTTATCTGTCCAAAACCAAATAGGCAAAGAGAGATTTAAGGGCACTTACAAAGCAAGAACTTTGTACAGATGACTACAAGCAGATGACTAAATCCTGTCCACCTAATTTCATGACCCAGAGAACGAACAAACATCAGAAGAGAAGTCTGCATTACAGAGGATAATAAGAGGATGAGATTAAAAATATTGGTTTACTATTATATGATTTTGATTGTTGAGGGGTACAAGTAATTGATCGTTTGGAGTGGAATTTTCTGCCTCTCACAAGCCTCTAATAAGAACAATTTTTATTTACAACGTTACATCCTTTATTTCATTTGATGAAATACATATAATATCTGATAATAATTATACAGAGACCAAAGCTCAGAGGGTATAAGCTACCTACCCAAGGTTACACAGGTAGAAAGCAGTGGAGCAGAGATTCAAACCCATTCATGATTTCACAAATTCCGTGCTCTGAATATGTGCAAGTAATGGTGTCCTAGTGGTCTTAGAAAAATGAGACTTTCTGTTTTTCTCTAGTGACCAGGCAGGGACTAAAGGTTTTCTGACCATCTGTGCCAATGGTTTCCTAGGGGAGCTCTCAAAATAGGCGCAGCGTTACTTATAAAGGCACGTGATGTATTGCCACCATCCAGCACCCTCGATTCTTTATACTCAAAAGGCCAGTATAATTTTGAGTCATGAATTGAGCAAGGAATTGATTTTCTTTTATTCAAATTCCTGCTCTGGACACCTGGGAAAGCTCTGCTCTCACCTTCTGGATATTCCACTTCAATATCAGACAGATGTTAACAATTAGAGATGTTCAAAGAACAATAAACACAATTAAGGAGCCGGCAGGACTGATCTTTAACTCCAGGTAATAGCTCTTCGAGGACATGGTGCCTTTCATGAGTGGAGAAAAAAATGAAGCCTTTATGAAGCTGCAGACTAGTGCTTTTCTTTTTCTTTTTCTTTTCTGTCTTCTCCACGGGAGTGGGGGTGTCCCCTACCCCCTTGGGCCTCTTTGGATGAAGGGCCATCTGGGAAGAGTGGTATAGAGGCTTCTTCCCCATCACAAATTAGAGTTGTAGAAGTTTTTTTGAAGTCTGGAAGCTGGAGGGTGAGATTATTCATCCAAACACTTCTTCCTGCTGAACCCTCTCTAGTTGGTTCAGATTTACACCCTCCCAAGTACCAAGAGAAGCAGATAATGAGTGAATTAAATTTTCAAAGGGATCATTGTATATTTAGTAAAGTTTTATATTTTCTTTGTGAAAATATAAGTTACAAGGCACAGTGATTCCATACTGACTAACCTCTGAAACCATCATTAAGCAGCATTTTTTTTAAGGTTTATTTATTTATTTTTTATTTTATTCACCACCACCACCCTGCCCATTGTTTTGCGCACGCTGTGTCTGTTCATTGTGTGTTTGTCTTCATTTTAGGAGGCACCAGGAACCAAACCCGGGACTTCCCATGTGGGAGGGAGGCACCCAATGGCTTGAGCCACCTCCGCTCCCCAAGCAGCATTCCTGAGATACTCGACAGGTCACCTTGGCCCCAAATAATTTCCCATAATACAATATGTGATTCTAAAGAGCATAAGATGCACAGATGATTTAAAGTTGGCTTCTAATTACACTTAACATAAGGCCCAAACTTTACAGTATGGATTTTCCTTCATGAACTGGCCCCTGCCTACTTTTTGAGCCTCATCTCCCTCTTCCCATCTAACCTCAGTGATCATGAATTCCCTGCACTCTGGAATACTCTACATGTTCCCTTTTACCTGCCTTACTTAAACTCATCATTCAAATCTTAACCTAGTCATCACTTCTTCCAGTAAGTCTTCCCTGACCTGCCCCCATTTCTATCCAGCATCCATCCCCTACATCCAATGAGCAGGTTGATGTACCAGCTTGGAGCTCCTATAACACTCTATATGTTGTCTACCATAGGGTTTATTGGAAAGAATTTTTAGTTATTTACTTATCTTCCACTCTAGATGATAAGCACCAACAGGACAGGAACTATGTCTCTCTTTCTCCCCCAACCCACACATATACATAATTAAATATTTATATGTCTCTCCATGAACTTACTGTATCCTTAGTATCAAAAACAATTCCTGGTAAACAGTAGTAGATGCTCAGTTAATATTTGCTGAATCAATGAATGAATCAGACTAACAACCTTTCCAATACAGTATTATGTTTTCAGAAGTAGCTCCAAGAAATGTTTTTATGGGAAGGCATAAAAGTTGGATATACCCTAAATTTCTCTTATTTTCTCAATAATTGTCTATGAAATTTATTTAACAAACTTTCATAGTACTATTCCAAGCACTTTATAAATATTAATTCATTTAATCTTTGCAACAGTCTCATCATGTAAGCACTATTATTATCTGCAATTTTCAGAGACAGAAACAGAGATGTTAAATAACGCCCCACGATCACAGCTGCTAACTGGCCTTAAACCCATTTAGAGTTCCTCAGCATGTCCTATCTCCTGGTTGTGATGAGTTCCAACTAAATGTGAAACAATTCATATTTGAACATTTCAGACTTACAGAGATGGTCAAGTTCATGATATTTATGAGACAAACTTGGCTCGCATTCCCTTCAGATTTATGATGGTCTTTCTTCCTGGAAGTCCCAGGTTCCCTAAGTGGGGAGCACAAAGCCTTCATCCCCTTGTCTCTCTCAAAATCGGAGCTCACTTCCTTGTTTCTTCTGGAGACTCAGCTGCTGGAAGTACTGGGTATTTCAAGTAGAGATGGACTGTATTTGAAGATTTAAACCAAAATTTCCTACTTGGTATCTGCTGCCTCTTTGGTTTCAATTTGATCAATGTACTGCAATAAATACCTAAAATGACCCTTAGGTCCTTTTCTACCTCATAGCTGGTAGCACAGCTTATCATTGTATAGGAATATTTAACTATATTCTTTTAAAATTATGATCTTTTGGCTGCCTTCAGTAAAACTAATCTTCAGCCACATTATTATTATTACACAGTGAACTCTCAAAACACAGCATTCCTCCTTTCTTCCTTCCTCATGCATTTATTCATTCACTTGTTGGTTCAAATATTTTTCAGTACTTTCAAGGTATCAGGCACTGTGCTAGATGCAGGGAATACAACTTTTTCCTTTAAGGAGCTTATGTCAGTCTCTTATCCATTTAAAAAAGGAATTAAAAATGTACATGCTTTCAGATATTTATAAAATTTTTGTAAGAAAATAAATTATTTCAACTGGTTCTTCATTTTCCATATTCATATCGGCCCTCTTAAAAGCACAGAATATATGCACATAAACATCAGTAGCATTATCTTTGTTTTAATAATTAAACAAAAAAATAAGTACAAAAATATGTAATAAGATGACTTACAATTTTAAGTCAAAATATGTAATAGGCTGCTAGGATTGTGAGTTAATCCCTACAGAGAGAAAATATTAGTAGTAAAGCAACATTTTACAGCAAGATGGATATATTAGAAATTCACTCTTGGATGGACTGCAAAATGTCTCTTGCAACTGAATAATAAATATAATTTATTGATTCTCTCTGAATGTATTAGAAAATAAAGCATGTAAAATAATCGTTTATGCTAAGGACACAGTTTTCAGTAGTACAGCAAAAATTATTCTCTGTAGCAAGTATTAGGCTGATGGTTAGTAGCACATACATCCATTTTCTTACCTCTTGCCCTTTCTAATATATCTCAAAGAAAAGACAGTGGTTATTATTTGTTTTTCCCATGTTAAATTTCTCATAGAATGTGGCATATCTTTGAGTGTTATGTTACATGTACATTTTTCTTTCAGGATCCTCATTCATAGTTAAGAATGCTAAGGGTATATTTCACTTAGATTGAACAACATTTCCAATTTAACTTGTTTTAGAGAATGTATCATTTTCAGCTAATTTCTGACATAACATTTAGAAATCACTCAAAGTGAAAATCCATTATTGTTTTTGCCACATTTAAAAGTCAAATGCAAATGAAAACTAAGGCAAGACTATATTTTACTTTTAGATCATGTATCTCAGTTCCTTTTCCAGAACGAACAGGTTTGGTGTAGACTATAAGCTTGTAATGCCATTACGTATTTAAAACACAAGGCAGAAAGGTGTAGGGGAGGAGGGGACACATATTAACATCTGTTGTGACCCTATGCTTATAAATCTGTCATTTGTAGACAGGATCTCAAATAACCTGATGGGTTGCATGTTCTCTAAGTCACATATTATAATAGCTTTATTTTTTGCTAACCAACATAGTTCAAATATTGTCCTTTACATTCCATAAGCTTTCATTATGCATGGCTTACATTGTATTTTTCCCAAACTGAACAGACTCACTGATCTGGGTTCTGCATCTTACTTGCAAATGGGCAAATTTTCACATACGTATTTTCCCACATGAACTAATAACCAGTAGGTCTTATAACATGCCCTTCTGAGTATGTAAAATTCTTCTAAATTAAAACATTAATTTTCAAAGGGACTTGATATAGCAATAGAATATTTACAAGTTTAGACTGAAATATAATCATTTATACTTTTATATAAGGAAAACCATAGTTGGTATTAGTGATGGTTTGTATAATTACCTTCTGGCATTGGGCATAAAATGGAGAAATTCAAAACAATGGAACTAATTTTGAAGTTTGAACAATATAAGTGGCTTTTTAAGTATTAAGAGTTTGATGGAAAAATTTTGCAAATTTTAAGTGGACCTTCTGAAAGGGAATTATTTTAAGAAAATCTAACAAATTTGTCAAGGATTATTTAGATAAGAAGTCTGCCAAAAATATAACTAGCATAAAGAATACACCATAGAGACATATGCAAATATCTACCATATAGGATTCAACAAATATTTACTTCAGGTCTACTAAGAATTTAAGCTCCTGAGAGTTAATGAGGGGGAGAGAGGAGGCATGACTGGGTAGAGAATGCCTCTCTATGGAGGTAACTGTGATAGTTTGAAGGATTTTGTGGATCTGAGAAAAGATCATGTCCTTGGAGCTAATCTATTCCTGTGGGTGTGGGGCCTTTTGATTGGAGTCAGCTGGGGGACCTTTGACTGGATTGCTTCAGTAAGGCATGACCCAGGGTGGGTCTTGGTCCTCTTGCTGGAGTCCTTTAGAAATGGAGGGCTGAAGGTGGAGACACCCAGAGAAAAGCATCCGAGACAGAGAAACCCCAAAAGGCTGAGAGAGAGAAGTCACAGAGGCCAGAGGCTAGAATCAGCAGAGCAGAGAAGCATGGAAAGAAGCCCCCAAGAGAAGAGACCCAGAGGAGAGGGGAGATGACACCGCCATGTGCCTGATCAAGCACAGCTGCAGCTTGGTGAGACAGCATCTCTGATGATGACTTGATTTGGACACTAGCAAGGCTTCAGAATTTAATGTAATACATTTCCATCATAAAGGCCAAGACATCTCTGGTATATTGCTCCCAGCAGCTTTTAGCAAACTAAAACAGAGGCACAGGCTGAGAACCGAATGAGGAGAAGGAGCCAGTCCTACTTCTGGGGAGAGTGTTCCTGGCAGAGGCAAGAATAAACCTATCAGTCTCAAAAGCACATTAAATGCATATTTTGTTCTAAGAACCACATGCTAAGAGAGTCAAACAAAACTTCCATTACATATTAATATAAGTAATAACAAGGAGTACACATATATTTTCTTCTGACTATATAGATATGTATATGTATATATACACACTATGCATACATATATAAATAGAAATAGTATACTAAGAAAAAACTGAAGAGAGCTTTCTTAAATGTTTTGGATATAAGCCAGCAGTAGCTGGATAATCTATATCCTGAAAACATTTGTTTTTGTTTTTTTTTAGGAGGTACCAGGGATTGAACCCAAGACCTCATACATGATGGGAAGCAGGGCATTTTGTCCTAATAAATCTTTCTTGTCTCTATTTTCTCTTGGACTTTCTGTCTGCTAGTGTTTCATATTCTTTCCCCCCAGAGAGCTGGGGAAGGTGAGAAGGCCTTACTGTTTCAAGCGTCACAAGTCCACAGTTCAGTTTTGGAAATGCACATAGAATCCTGACGAAAGACGAGACCTGCTTCTTCCTACAGAGGTGATTCTGCAGGTGTCTAGAAGAAAGGGCACAGAGCTGAGCCACAGTACTGGCACGGATGCAGTACTGCCAGGATTCAGGCTTTTGTGCTCTCTGACCAGCTCTACCAGGTCCAAGCAATTTATTTGCATGGACATTAAGCTCAAAATATCATTGCACAGCATGCTTTCCCATTTCCTAACCACAGGAGCTGACAGATCAGGCTCTTGCTCAACCTGCCACTTGCTGTTGGGTCACTATCTGTCCCACAGAGCTTTAAGACAGCTGTGCTTTTTCCTCTGATGAAGAATATTTAGGCGTTGTCCCTCATCCCTCAAGAAAGCTCGCCTTCAGAAGGTTGTATTACCAATGGCTCTTCCTAGAGGGTTTGAGGATGCTAGCTATCAGTGTCTAACTTTAGGATGTTATGTTTCTGTGCTAGGAAGGAGACTGCAACCCTGAAACTGAACACAACCACCAGTCTAGCAAATCTCTAGCCTCAACGGACTCCTGACTGGTTTCCCTTAATCTTCTCCCATCTCCAATCTATGGAGAATCCGAAAGCGAAACAGAAATATTAGTTCATTTGTGCATCCATTCTTTAGTCCAACAAATTTCTACAATATTTACTGAATTTCTTCCATGACTTGAATACATGTCTTGCACGTGTCAAAGCTGACTGTCCAGCAGGGCTTGCAGTCTACTTGGGGAGGGGAGAATCAGGTAGGTGACTATAGTGGACAAGCAATCTTTTTTTTTTTTTAAAGATTTATTTTATTTATTTCGCTCCCCTCTCCTCCCCATTGTCTGCTCTCTTGAGTCCATTTGCTGTGTGTTCTTCTGTGTCCACATGCATTCTCAGTGGTACCGGGAATCTGTGTCTCTTTTAGTTGCGTCATCTTGTTGCGTCAGCTCTCCGTGTGTGTGGCGCCACTCCTGGGAGGGCTGCGCTGTTTTTGTATGGGGCAGCTGTCCTTGCGGGGCGCACTCCTTGCATGTGGGGTCCCGTACACGGGGGACACCCCCGTGTGGCATGGATTCCTTGTGTGCGTCAGCACTGCACATGGGCCAGCTCACCACATGGGCCAGGAGGCCCTGGGTTCGAACCCTGGACCTCCTTTATGGGAGGCAGATGCTCTATCAGTTGAGTCACATCTGCTTCCCGAAAAGGAATCTTTATACCTAATTAGCAGCCATTTCCCCTGTTCCCCTTAACAGGATTTGGAGTCACTGGGTGGAGCTGATTCTACCTGCAGCCTGGGGGATGGGCCTGCGACCTAGCCCTGGCCACTTGAAGCATGGCGTCACTGCGTCACCTGAGCGTGGTGTTTGGTACAGGGCTGGAGGTGGGGGGAAGGAGGAGGGGATGGGGAGTAACTAGCTAAAAATCTAGTCTAAGGGCAATGATCTAAGTGTTAACATACCACAAAGTGAGAGCTGGTGCCCAAGAGGAAGCCACTGCCTACTCTTCACTATTTTTCAAACGTCACCTGTGTAGAGAAGACTTTCTCTCCTTCCCCCAGAAGAACTACTTACTTCCTTTAACGTGTTCTACTCTGTGAGTTCACAGATACCAGACAGCAAGGTTTTGGTCATTTTTCTATCTCCTAGGGCTTAGTTCCTATTAGAATGGATATATATTATGCCTTCAACACAAATTTCATGAGTGCCTACCATTTACCCAGCTCTAGCCTTAATGCAGAGGGTTCCGGCAAGAGCAGAGCACAGAATGTCAGCTCTGCCCTTCAGGAATTCACCAAGATAACTGAACTGGCCTTTGGGAAGAAACCTAAAATAATTTGTTCTTCTTTCTCATTTCTCCCTCTCCCAGCAATCTAGTTAAGCCCTACTCTTCCATCAGAGTTTAACACAAATGGTACCATGATACTTTTCAGAAAGACTTGCTAAATTAGTCAGGTTCTGTGCTATATGTTCTCAAAACAGTTGATATTTTTCCTTCATACAAATCAGTGGTTCTCAAATGGGTGTCATTCTCACTTCCATCCTTGAGGCATTTGACGGTATCTGGAGGTATATTTGAGTGTCACGAATGGTTAGGGTTAAGGGTTGCTGTTGGCATCTAGTGGGAAGAGGCCAGGGATGTGGCTAAACATACTACAATGAACAGTTCAGTTCCCCCACACAAAGAATTATCTGGCCCCAAATGTCAATAGCGCTAAGGTTGAGAAACACATATAAATCATCACAGCTTTGGAACTATTGATCTATTTTTGTCATTACTTGATTAATGCATTTTCCCTCTATATTATAAGTTCCATAAAGGCAGGGACTAAATCTATTTTGCGCCATTATATTCTCAAAGAATCACAAGTATTAGGGGTCTAATAATCATTTGTTGAATGTTGCCCTTAAATGTTAAATCTCTCTGAAACCAGAAAACAGTATCCAAGTCATCTCTCTTTATTGCAAGTATGTAAAACAGGACGCAAAATTTAATTCTCTGCATTCCCTTATCATTTTCTAGAAACAAAAGTTTGGGGTTGCATGGCTACATTTTGGTTTAACTGTGCGGGTTCCATTCCATATAAAAATAGTTGTTTTAACATATTAGGATACTTTTGTGGGGATTGACAAGGCATATTAAAATGTATAGCTCGGCTATAGTAATCCCTTGTAGAATTGACAAGCCTTAATAATACAAATGCCATGAAGCCTAATGTGCAGTGATCAGCATTTTACAGGGCTTTCAGAGTGGCAGCATCAAAATATCCTTGCAGCAAACGATAATACAGGCTTGGATTCTACGGGGCAGTGTCTTCAACAGCTAATAGTTCAAAAGTCTACAAATACAATAACCCTTGCGTAATAATATTTATGTAAGACTTTAACTCAAGTGAACATTCAATTGTGATTTTTATATTGAAATCAATTTTTGGAGGAGCTACAATGTAAAAACATTGGGAAAGGACATGCTTAATTACTAAATGGGATCTAAAATGATGTACCAAAATATACTATTTTACAAAAATAAAAGGAACTAGTTTTCAGACCCAGTTCAAGATCATGTCCTTGGATACGGTCCAACACAACAGACCATTTCTCATCCAGGGATAGTTACCTTCTCCATCAGGCAGTAAATTATTTAGATATACATAGAGCCTTCATTTGAAAGCATGCTAAAACATTCATCTATTATATAACTATGTTGAAATTTTATATGAAATTACCTCGAGTCTAGTTTCAAATGATGCAAGTTTAATTTTGACTTAAAAGAAAACTGTTCTTTCCTGAAAATCCCTGAGTCTTTGGTTTTTACTCTATCAAACACAGGCCAGGGCTTATGAATGAATCTTCAGGCACATTTACCTTATGTTTCTTTATTCAGCAACCACAAAAATCAAGGCCCTTTTTTCTAGGTACTGAAGAGGATATAAACAATTTAGAATTCCTGTCTCCAAATCTCAATTCAGAGCTCTCCCTGGATATTTTTTTCTGCCTTCAAGGAATTTAAAATTTTGTGGAGCAGGAAAACACAGATTTTACAGCTCAAATCATACAAAAACCATTTTAAGTGGAAGAATGAATCTCATTTGAGAGTAGGAGAAGGAAGGCTTAGAGAAGTTAGTAGAAAGCATATAAATATGCAGGATACCTTCCTGGTTCTCTTAAGGCAACATTCAAAACCTAGTTGTTCTACATTATGAGATGGCAAAGTTTCTGAGGGCAGGATGCTGGAACTTTTAAATGGTTTGGTTTGTCTCTTACGAATCACAGAGTAGTCCACTAAAGGAGAAATATCTATTCTTAGGCTTTCATTAAGGATACACTATAGAGAAGAAAAGGACAAGGGGCATTCCTGAAATTCAGAACCCTGTCAGTGGGCCTTACTTTGGAATATATGCTCCGTAATGTAAGAGTTAGACTCACTTATAATTTCCTTACACACGGCTTTCTACCCCTTTTATTTGAATCTATAATTAGCACTGTACTTGATAAATATATGTCCCAGAGACATAACTCTTCGGTCTGTTCATATGTCTGTTGAGCCCTGAATCTCAAACAGAGTTGCAACACCTACCCTCCAGTTCACTGGACTCACCCCGGACAACTAACAAAAGCATGATGATGGATAACACCCATCCCCCCAAAACAGAAAGTATCCACAACTGTAAGCAAGACAGTTCCATCCATCTGCCCCATGGAATCAAAGCCCCCTCTCAATCAGAAACAGAGCAGGCATCACAATCCCCAAATCCTCAAGATTGAGGAATGAACAAAAATAACAGAGGAACGTAACTATGGACTAATGTAGACATAATATTATTACAGAAATGGAAGAACATTTATCATTGATATAAAGGTGGTGTTCACCAGAGTTTGTGAGTGGAGAGAGAGAATAGGTGTAACATGGGGGCATTTTTTGGACACTGGAATTGTCCTGCATGACACTGCAGTGACAGATACAGGCCATTATATGTTTTGTCAAAACCTATAAAATTGTGCAGTGCAAAGTGTAAACCATAATGTAAACTACAGACCATAGTAGCAATGCTTCAATATGTGTTCATCAATTGTAACAAATATATCACACTAATGAAAGATGTTGTTAATGGGGGAAACGGGGGTATATGGGAATCCCCTATATATTTGTTGTAACATTTATGTAATCTAAAACTTCTTTTAAAATATACATAATGCTAAAACTTATACAGCTCTGGAAATTAAAGTTAAATGTTGACTCTAATAATTTTTTAAAAAGGCATTCCCGAAAAACCAAATCTCCTATACTTTGACTCTACTTACTGATAACTTTGGGAAAAATAGATGAGAAAAGTAAAGTTTCCTATTACTATAATGATACTAAGATAATCAGAAAAAAAGTCATCAGAGCTGGAGCAACTTCTTACTCATATTTGTTCCCTGCTCAGTATTTCATACATTATTAGTGTTTAATAAGTATCTATTCATTGGCTTTGTCTACTATTCCTAAAAAGATGGTATTATAGGTGATGTTCAAATAGAACATGAAAACTTATTAATGAAATAAATGGATACTACCTATACCCCACATTTTTATGCCTATAACAGCAATAATAAAGACATACACCATGATGTCTTTAGTAATCAGTAATTACTGTTATCTCCATGCATTTAAGGAGCATTGGGAAGAGACCAGGTTTTTCTTTACCTTCCCTTTTTTTTAAAATACAATGCCATCTACTGTGGTTTGCATCATGGTGGCCCTACCATGTGACCCAGTTGACACAGAAATTTTGTGTGTGCACTGGGTTGTCACAAGGTGTTTTAAAGGATGTAAAAATAGAATAAAAAAGTATTAATACTGAATATATGCCATGGGCTGGCTAAGTATTTTACATGGCTAAGTAATTATTTTATCTAATTATTCCATGGTCTTACAAGGTTGGTATACGTTTCCACAGAAATTCAAACTGCAAAACAGAATACGCTACGCTGTGGCAGGGAGGTGAATACACTGAGGGCATGCATCTCAGTGGCCTATCTCCTAAGAGGCTTCCGAAGCCCACTTTCAACTCCTGGTGGTTTTACCAGGGTTCTTGTTCTGGCCCTCGGCCTTACAGGTCTAGAAACTTGCTCATTTAGCTCTCCACGTGTGGCCCCATTTCTTAGTGGTGACTCATATTATGAAACCTAGGAGACTGTCATATATGTATATAATGAGACTGATGGATGATGAGACATGTGTTGTCATAGGAAGTAGAATACTTGCTGTAAGGAGAACCGCATGGGAGGCAAAATATAATCAGAAGGTTGCTAGGTGAATAGGAAATGAAAGTGGAAGGAGTTATAACCACAGGGATGGCAATCCCACTGTATTAGGAATCCTTGAAGCTCACTAACAACAACTCGTCTCTATCTTTATGTTAAAGATGGTCTAGTTATTGGGCTTGGGACACTTGAAGCTCATTTGCTGAGATCCCTCACCAACCTGCATGGGGCTGATATTTACTTCTGTGACAATCTTCCTTTTTTTTTTTTTTTTTTAACTATGTTTCCAATAAAGACTAAACCCTATTCTGATGAACACTTTCCTTACTGATTTATAGTAACATATTTGGCTAGGTTATAGTCAAGCCTTTTTAGGAATTTATTTAATCTCGTGTTGAAGAAGTGGTTCTCAACCCTTTTTTAGGTCATGAATTACTTTCAGAATGTTTTTAAAAAGACTTTGTTACCAGAAAAATACACACACACACAAACATAAATACATATACTTTCCAGGGACTTCAAGATTCCTAGAAAGCCATACCTGAATCCAAGGCTAAAAACCAATGCTTGGAAGCGGATTTGGCTTAAGAGATAGAGCATCTGCCTACCACATGGGAGGTCCAGGGTTCAAACCCAGGGCCTCCGACCCACGTGATGAGCTGGCCCACGTGCAGTGCTGATGCGCACAAGGAGTGCCCTGCCACGCAGGGGTGTCCCTTGCATAGGGAAGCCCCATGTGCAAGGAGTGCACCCCGTAAGGAGAGCTGCCCAGCATGAAAAAGTGCAGCCTGCCCAGGAGTGGTGCCACACACACGGAGAGCTGATGCAGCAAGATGATGCAAAAAAAAGAGACACAGATTCCCGGTGCCGCTGACAATAATACAGGCAGACAAGAAGAACACACAGCAAACGGACACAGAGAGCAGACAACTGCGGGGTGGGGGTGTGTGTGTGGGCAGGGAAGCGGAGAGATGAAAAATAAATAAATAAATGTTTAAAAAACAAAACAAAACAAAACAAAACAGTGCTTAAAATAATTGTGTATATATCTGCTCTGATCCATTACGCATTGAGGAAGTGTAACACTCAGGGTTCATAAAGGACCTTTAGTTTTAGGAATTGGTTCCAATGCCATTTTCTAAATTAGAAAACTGAAATTCAGGGAGGGTAAGTGACTTGCTCAAAGGCGAATAAGAGGAAAATAAGGGAATTCATTTTTCTCCACAATGCATTTAAGAATGTCTGTAATTTTTAGATCATTCTTTAAAAATGACAACTGTATCACAAATTTAAAAAACCAAGGAAGTAGGAGTGGAGCAAGGAGGAAAGGGATGTTTTATAACTTTCGAATACATGAAGATGGACATGGCTTTTTTCCTTTAATCAGGAAAGACCTGGATTTAGTTACCACTATCCCCATTTTAAAGAAGAGTAGAAATTCCCTGAGGTTGTACAACTCGCTCACATTTTCTGAGCTATAAGTGACAGAGCTAAAATTTGGACTTGGAAGGTGTGTTTTGGAGGCTGCACTCTCATCCACTCTGCACTGCACCTCTAGTTATAGCCTAAGCAGTCTCTGGTTTCATCCATATCCATTAGCGAAAGTCTTTTACAGAAGTTGCTAATGATGGCCAAATAAAATACCCTAACACATTTGAGAGGATTATTTTGTTTTTTAAATTAAAAAAAAAAAAGTATTGTCTTTTTTTAAAAAAAGATACATAGACCACACAAAACGTTACATTAAAAAACATGGGAACTTCCATATATCCAACATCAAACCCTTTCCTCCCTTCCCCAGCAATGATCTTTTAACATGAGGATGTTATATTTGCTCCAACTGATGTACAGATATTGAAATGTATCTACTAACCATGGTTCCATTATGGTTTACATTTTAGACTATACACCTTTATAAATTTTTGATGAAATTTAACATGGCCTGTATCCATCATTGCAGAATCATGCAGAACACTTCCATTGGCCCCCAGTTACCCCTCTTCCAACAATTCTATTCTACTCTCACCCTCCCCTTGGGGCCTACAGTGACAACCAAGTCTCACTCCTTGAAGGACAAGATTCATAGATGCTTGCAACAATGCTGAGGGCTTGACACACTAGTCTGTCCTCCCCCAATAGGAGCCACCCATGCTCTTGAGAGACACCTTCTCCTCTGAGAACAGCAGGCCTCACCAGGATGGGGGCATAACACTTTCCCACTCATTGTATGGGTCTCCACCCACTGATATAACACACGATGACAAGATGAGCACTCACACACTCCCTAAAGCCTGCCCCTGGTGCACCCTGTGCCAGATGCCCCCCATCAAACACCTTATACCAGTAACACCTCCTTATTATACTTTCTAAAGAGTTTTCTCAACATTATAGTTTGAGCCACATACCTGACAACTTCCCATGTTCACTCGCTCCCCCCAACCCTCCCCTCCCCGACTCCTTGGACCACCTGACCACCCCTCAAGCCTGCAAAGCCCTACCCAATAGTATCCCTATGCCCCCATTTTGTTCCTTCACAGCATAACTACTTACCTCCACCTCATCACAGATTTTGCCCATGTGGGCATTGGCTCATAACCTTCCTCTTCCCCCTATTTCCTGTAGCCTATCTTCCAGTCTCTAGCTCTCTGAGACAACTTGATTTGCTTATTTCGTATCAGAGAGGTCATATAGTATTTGTCCTTCAATGCCTGGCTTGCTTCACTCAACATAAGGGCCTCAAGATTCATCCATGTTATCCTGTGTGTTAGTACTGTATTCCTTCTTATAGCTGAGTAGTACTCCACTGTATGTATATACCACATTTTGTTTATCCATTCATCTGTTGCTGGGCATTTGGGTTGATTCCAGCTTTTGTAATCGTGAATAATGCTGCTATGAACATTGGTGTGCATATATTGGTTCGTACCCTTGTATTCAGTTCTTCTGGGTATATACCCGGCAGTGGAATTGCTGAGTCACAGGGCAAATCTATAGCTAGTTTTCTGAGGCACCACCAAACTGTCCTCCACAATGGTTGGGTCCTTCTGCACTCCCACCAGCAGTGGATAAGGGTTCCCATTCCCCCACATCCTCTCCAACACCTGTAGTCCTCTGTTTTTTAATAGCCACCAGTCTAACGGGTGTAAGATAGTACCTCATTGTAGTTTTGATTTGCATTTCCCTAGTAGCTAGTGACATTGAGCATCTTTTCATGTGCTTTTTAGCCATTTGTATTTCTTTGGAGAAGTACTGTTCAAATCTCTTGCCCATTTTTCAAATAGGTTGTCTTTTTATTTTTTTTTTTAAGATTTATTTTTTATCTATTTCTCTCCTCCCCCCCGCCCCCAGTTGTCTGCTCTCTGTGTCCATTCACTGTGTTCTTCTGTGACCGCTTCTATCCTTATCAGTGGCACCGGGAATCTGTGTTTCTTTTTGGTGTGTCATCTTGTTGTGTCAGCTCTCCATGTGTGCGGCGCCATTCCTGGGCAGGCTGCACTTTTTCGCGCTGGGTGGTTCTTCTTACAGAGCGCATTCCTTGTGCGTGGGGTTTCCCTATGCGGGATGCCTTGTGCGCATCAGCACTGCACGTGGGCCAGTGCCACATGGGTCAAGGAGGCCCAGGGTTTGAACCGCGGACCTCCCATGTGGTAGGTGGACACCCTATCTATTGGGCCAAGTCCACTTCCCTTTATTTTTGAGAGAAAAGATTTCTTTCTATACACTGGATATTGGGCCCCTATCACATAAATGGCCACCAAATAATTATTTTCCATTGGGTAGTCTCTCTTTTCACTTTCTTGATAAACTCCTTTGAGGTGCAAAAGGCTTTAATTTTGAGGAAGTCCCATTTATCTATTTTTTCTTTTGAAGCTCGTGTTTTGGGTGTGAAGTTCATGAAGTTATTTCCTATTACAAAGTCCTGTAGATGCTTCCTTACATTGTCTTCCAAGGTCTTTATGGTCTTGGCTCTTATATTTAGATCTTTGATCCATCTTGAGTTGATTTTTGTATAAGGTGTGAGATGGTATTCCTCTCTCATTCTTTTGCATATGGATATACAGTTCTCTAAGCACCCTTTGTTGAGGCCATTCTCTCCCAGTTGAGTGGGTTTGGTGCCCTTGTCAAATATCAGATTACTGTATATGTGAGGATCTTTATCAGTGATGAACTCTCACTTCGGTTCCTCTGTACTTCACCTGTTTTTCCCTCTCCCTGCTCTCAGAACCTCCAGTAGCCACTGACTCCACATCAATGATATAAGTTCTTCCATTGCTAGAATCACAATAAGTCTATAGTAGAATACCAGTAAGATTACTTTAGTCCATAGTTCATTCCCCAATCCTAAGGATTCTGGGATGGTGATGTCCACTCTATCTCTAATTGAGGGGGGACTGTGATGAGAGGATCATTTTGAAGGAACTCTGAAACTTCAAGTTCAAGAGAGTCAGAGACCAGAGTAACCCACGGATGCATGCAATTCATATATATTCATTCAGCTTTTCAAATAGATGTGAAGTGGTTTGTTTGGTTTAAAAAAAAATGGTCCATCTTTGCATTTTTCCTTTTGCATTGTATTATATTTCATTGGGCAACACAGGCTTCTTTTCTTCTTTTCCAGGTAATAAGTAGTGATTAATCATAATCACCTGTCACACTTAACTTAGCATTCATTCCAAAAAAAGATTTTCCACATGCTCCAAAGGTGAAATTTACATTTTAATGTCCAACAATAAAGAAGTATAGCAGTATGTATTACATTTTTTTCTACTATGAAAACCATTTTCAGGAATTTAGACTGTTAAATAATCATTCCTTTTATGAGACTAGCTTTAAAGATACATATAAATTTTGAAATCTACAGTATTACTTAGCAATTTTAGTGCTTTACTTTTTGCAGCCAATCATGGAAGACTTGTTTTTATAGCTTTCTCTGCAGAGTCATCTTAATTACAGGGAAATCCCTTTACAAATGGCTTTCCATTGAAAGTACTGCAGCAAGAATCTAAAGTTGGTTTTATTATAAATGGTGAAAAATCACTCTTCTGGGGATATATATTTAAAGAATCAGGACTAGAGGTGAACTACATCTTCAGTTTGGAAAAATGGAAACTTATCATAATCTCCCCTTGTAACACAGTTTATCCCAAAGAGATTTAATAAGAAAAACCATTTATATTCTCAGATTTCTAAGCAATTTTTGAAGATTAAAGGAATCATAAGGTTATGGAATTCAATCCACACACTTAACTGACAAAGTAGTTGAGTTTTACCCAATTTATAGACACAGTGACAAAACCAGGATTAGACGCCCCATCTCTTGGTGGCCATTTGTGCCCTTTCTGCTGCACTCAACTTCCTATATTGTACCCATCTTCTTGTGCTTGACCCTTGGGGGTGGGAGGATTCTCTGGCCTCAATGATAGTAATTTTTTTGTTTGTTTGTTTTTTCACTGGTTTTGATTACCGGGCATTATATTACATACTCATTTGGTTATTGCCTGTCTCCTTCAAAAAAAAAATAATAATTTCTATGACTGCAAAGAATCTGTGGCTTCTAATTGTGTCTGACACATAGTAGGACTCAATAACTACTTACTAAATGAAGTCTCAAAAAAAACCTTAGACAATCTCCCAACAAGTTACATTTGAAAAAAATCTATGAGGAGATAGCATTTTAGATAGATCAAAAAACAAAAAAAAACCAAAAAAACTCCACACCTTCTGACAGTAGCAAGTATTGGTCAAGTGGAGCAATGGGAGTTCATTAGCTGATGATGGGAATGTATATAGACAGTCTGGCCTGATCTAGCATAGATGAAGAGGTGTTCAGCCACAACCCAGCAATTCTGCTGCACCATCTGTACGTGAAACACTCTAGCACGTGTGTAACAAGAGACAAGAATAAGAAGTGAAATAGGGCATTATTTGTTTTGGTAAAACCTAGAATCAACCAAAATCTATATTGACAGGAGAATGGGAACTATGTATTATGTGTGCATATATATAAGAATACATATTATGTACATATAAACTATGGAGTTCTCTCTCTCTTCCCACATCTTCTTGAGTGACTGTCCGTTTATATCAGCCCAAAGGGGTCAGAGATTCAACCCAAGCTATACTTTATGATGTAGCCCAATCAGAAGCCCTAAATTGATTTTATCAAGCAAACTTAATCAGAGGTGCCTCACCGAACCAAATACAATCAAAGGGCATCACACCCAGAGGAAAAGACCAATTTACAAATATAATCCCTTTTTTAGGGATTCATAAATAATCTCATATTGACACAGAGCTCAATTTTTATTTTGTCTATTTAAAAAACTTGAAGCCCTTCAGAATCAATTTTCATTAAGACCGGAATCCTCTACTGATCTTACAAGTCCTCCTACTCTTACATTTCGAGTGTAAGTGTCTATCATATGATAATGCAGGAGAGAGAGAAATGGAAGGTCATAAATAAATAGAGTATACAGCAGTAAGTTTCAGGGCATAACTGGGACAGATAACTAAGCAAGCAAAATTCTGATATAATAAATTACTTGAACTGCCCAAAAGAGTCAGCTACATAAATCACAATTTTACTAGAAGTGCTGCAAAATCCATGCTGGCAACCAAATGCACTGTGAACCGTAAAAATTCTTCTGCATGCTGTCAACCAAGGCTCCACATCGGATATGTAAAGTTGAGGGCCATTTAGATATATGCTATAGGCTTATATACACAACTAAGAAGAACAAGTTTTCTCCCTCAGGGTAAGAATATAGTTGTATGTATAAAACATACATATTTGCTATGACTGGAGGTGGGAGCGATGGTGAGATGTTTGAAAAAGTGAGAGCAAAGAGTTAAAAAGACTGTTGTAACCACTAAGAAATGCCGTATTTTACATTTTATTCCACCAGGGTAAACAGATTATTTGGGGGGCACTGACAATGTGACACATAACCATTTTAGGTATATCCAAATACATCATTTTATTTAAGCTCAATATATCATCCTTGATAAGTATTACTTTTTGCATTTTATGTAGGAAAATAAAAGATAGAGAGATACTAAATTACCTGCCCAGGGTTACAATGCCAGTAAGTAAAATGATAGAATTCAAACCTCATTCTTCTGATTCAAAGTCCAGTTCTGTGGCCACTATACTTTTTTTCTTGCCTTAAAATACAATTTTCATAGTAAGAGCCCAAATAGTTCACATATAAAGAACTAATCATCCAGGTTCTTTGCTCCTCCCCACTAATGTAAGGACTTTTCCTCTTCTTTTGGTTATTTTCCTGTTCATTGATTAATTCTCACTCGGACTGAGGAAATAAAATATGGAACAAGATGCGTCAATTTAGGTCCTTCTTCAAAACTCAGATCATCATGTCTAAGACAATTCTTAGGATTACTTTAATATCTCAGGCTTATATCCTGTAGCTTAATTTATAACACTTGTAAAGTGCCAATGGTGTAGCGGTGGCCAGAGCATGGGCTTGGGCACGAGACTGCCTGGGTTCAAATCCAGATGCAACATTTATAGCTCTGTGCCTATGGGATTTTACATTGTCTCTTTGTCTCTTAGTGTTTTTTTGGTAACATAGGGATACTATCTCATAGTATGGTTGTGAGGCTTCCATGATATAATGCAGATAATGTACTTGGTAGTTCATGACATATAGTAAGAGCTTAATAAAGTTCTTAGGTATTATGAAAGTATTACTAAGGTGTTAGGTATTACTAATAGTAGCATATGTATTATGTGTGCATATATATAAGAATACATATTATGTACATATAAACTCAGGCGCCGTAGGAGGGAACACAGAGACAAGGTGTCTGTGCAGAAAATGATTAGGAAGACTTTCTGGAAAAGACCAGGCTTGAGCAGGGTTAAGGGGTGAGCACGAATTAGATACATGAAGAAGGTGTGTGTTGTGGGAGGGAGGACACATTCCAGTAAGAAGCATGGAATGAAACAGCATGATGTGTAGGATAGATAGATGGGGCGAGACATCAGCCTCAAGGAACCTATCTGAGTGCAGTAATAGGAATGGAGATCAGATTGAGGTGGTTCCTAAGGGACTGAGTAACAACTGGAAAATAACTCAGGTAGTGTATTAGGGTTCTCTAGAAAAAGAGAACCAGCAGGATAGATACATGCACACATACTAATTCTGTAGGGCAGCCTACAAGGTAAAGATGAATTCCCCAGGAATAGCTGGCTGACTGCAGTAGAGAAAGAAATTCTCACTGCTGAAGTCATCGGTTCTCCCTTTAAGGTCTTCAACGAATTGGATGAGTCTTCTCTCATTGCTGAAAGCAATATCCTTTGTTGTTTGTGGATGTAACCAGGCACAGATGCAATCAACTGACTAATTATTTAAATCCCTGACATACCCTCACAGTAACAATCAGGCCAGTGCTTGCTTAACTGAACAACTGGACACCAAAGCCAAGCCAAACTGACACCTGAAATTAACCATCAAAGGTAGGTAGGCTGTTAAGAGATTAATTATTCTAAGAGTTAGAAAGAGCCATAGAGAAGATTGATAAGTAATCCAGCATAAAAAGTCTCCTTGAACTGTGACCAAAGTCATATTTAATTTTTAAATTTTTTGCATTTTCTGGTATGAAAATCTAAAATTCCAGAGATAAGAGTTGTAGAAAACATCTACAACAAAAATCCTCATTGCCATTTTTCTATTAAAAATTACCACTTATGGGAATGAAGAAAATCTATCTATTGTCATGACACTTTGGAGGAATAGAATGAATTTATTATAGGCATAGTGTCACCAGTGGAATTAAAATTGAAGCTGAGACAAACTCAAAGGAATATAATTAAACAACACAGTTATTTCTCCCCATCCAGAACTACCATAACCTCCTGAATGCAACCTGTGTCTTTCCACATACCCACACCTCTCTCTAGAATGTTCTTTCCTTGTCTCTTTTTGGTCTGCTATTTTCTACTTGGCCTTTAAAATTCAGATAAAGGGGTACTGTTTCAGCTTGCTAAAAAGAGCAATATACCAGAAATGGGTTGGCTTTTCCAATGTGAATTTATTAGGTAAAAAGCTTATAGTTCTGAGGCTGTGAAGGTGACCACATCAAGGCACCTCACCAAGTTGCAGTTGTGGGCGATCAAGCACATGGCAAGGCACAATGCCAGATTGCTTGTCTCTCCCCTCTCCTCTGCGCCTGGGGCTTTTCTCTCTCATGGGCTCTCAACTTCTGGAGGCCTCTCTCAGTCTCTGCCTCTTTCCCCCCCTGTATCTGCTGCTTTTAGTCCTCATTTATGAAGAGCTCCAGTTAAGAGGATTAAGACCCACCTGGGCCACACAATCTAATCAAAGAACCTTAGCAGAAACATTTTAATCAAGAGTTCCCACCTATAATAGTTTCTACATGCACAGGAATGAATTAGCTCTAATGACAGGATCTTTTCTGGCGTCCACAAAAAGCTTCTGACTGTCACAGGTACTTCCTCTTTGACCCTCCAACTTGCTCCAGGTGCTTGTTCTCTTGCTCCAGAGCATCTTGGGCATACTTCTATTTTAGCACATACCACACTGTATTATAATCACTGGTGTTAAACTTATTTGTATAGCCAATAAACTAAGAGGTTCTCAAAATCACAGACCATCATTTTTCAGAGCAGAGACCATGCTGTACTCTATACCTCTAAGCTCCAACGTAGTGCTTATTAGCACATGGCACAAAATAAATGCTCCTCGTTTCTTGAGTCAAGGCATCAGAAAAGCATACATTGAAAAATAAATTATCTGGGAAGCGGCCTGTGGCGCAATCAGTTGGGTTCCCCTCTACCATATGGGAGGCCCTGGGTTCACGTCCTGGGGCCTCCTTGTGAAGGCAGGCTCGCCCGCACGCTGACTGAGCAAGGTGAAGCAACAAAAAAGGGAGACAAGCAAACACACACACACACACACACACACACACACACACACAGAAGAACGCATAGCAAATGGACACAGAGCAGACAGCAAGCAAGCCGCAAGAGGGGAGGGGAAATAAAATAAATAAATACCGACACAGAAGAATGCACAGCAAATGGATACAGAGAACAGACAGCACACAAAAAGCCACAAGGGGGGGAAGGGAATAAATTATCCATTCTCAGAATAACAAGATGACTTTTAAACAGATTCCTTGTTTTTTCAACCTAAAAACTATCAATTATTTGGCAAATGTCCCCGAGATACCCAAGGTAGAACAGAAGACTCAGACAATGTCTCTCAAAGGTGCTTTGGGAGGGTTAAAGGATTCTCTTCTTATGGCCATTGAAATTCTACTTTGGTTTCCAGTCAGTCTACTTTTAAATCAATAGTTATGATTTTTCATAACTGTAAAAGAAGAACAACTCTCTCATCCACAAAATAAGCTGTTAGAGAGATGCTGGATCATTTTCTCCACACATGACTATAAAAACTAAAAGAGGAGTATTCGAGGGATTAATGTTTCAAGTAAAAGTCATACAGGATTTTGCCATAATCTTTCAAAAGAATCTTCTCTCTGATTCCTCAAAGCATGTTTTCCTTGCAAAGGAAAATCACATGATTTTCAAGGCCAAAACAGACCATATATGGCCTAGAACAGTCTGTAAATCTCATTGAGAAAAAAATGAAATTCTTCGTATATCAAGAACAGAAAAACACTAAGGTGAGTGGTCAATGAAAAACCCAATGCCGAGTGTCAATAATTTTTTCTGAGAGAGTCACCCAAGTTTCTGTGTAATACCTAAGATATGTTAGACTAGGTATTAAGCACATATAGTAGAAACAGTCACACTTTTTCTCATTTTAAACAAAAACAGCTTTATCTGACATATCAGGTTAGTAATTATTTAGGGCAGGGGTTCTTAACCAGGGTCTGTGAGCAAGAATTGAAATTTAAAAAAACATTGTTCCTGTGGGGACGTATTGGTATGGGTGTGATATATTTATTAAATAATACACAGTATGGTGTGGACTTAGTAAGGGGTCTGTGGTTTTCACCTGACTGGCAACGGGGTCTGTGGAACAAAAAAGGTTAAGAACCCTGCGTTAGGGTAATCTGTCAGTCTAGGTTCATTCAGTTAACTATGCCAGGTGCTGTGGAAATCAGACACCTCACGGAGATGCCTCACAGAACGCATTCCCAGACAGAAACACACATGCAGTCAAACATGAGTGCAAAGAACTCCCCAGGTGCTGCTGCCACCCAGGGGCGACAGCAGCCCAGCCAGCCAGCAGGGGCTGAGTAAACTGTGGGCACCATCTGAGGTGAGTCTTAAAGGATGAGCCTAAGTAAGTCAGGGTGGTGGGAGTATACCTCTGAGAAGCTGATTCAGAGAAATTATCAGTTAAGTATTTTGTGAAGAACTGAAAGGATCCCCAAGGGTGTTTATGTTGTGGGGCATCTCTCTCTCTCACTTTGCACATGCCTCATAAGGTTCTCAGTGGTGTCAACACCTGACACTGCCCAGCCAGACCATGTTTATGCTGATTAGATAGAAAGAGGAAAGTAGTATTAGAACTCACTTTTTTCTGAGTAAGGAAATCATAAATTATATTAACAGTGAAAGAGATGCAGGATCCATCCCAGGGGCCTCAGGATGAAGGAATAAAATATGGATTAGAGTGGACTTACTGTTATTATACTATAGAAGTACTGTGACTCTAGCAATGGAAGAAATTATATCATTGATGTGGAGACAGTGGCCGTGGGAGTTGCTGAAGGCAGGAAGAGGGAAAAAGAGGTGTGAAATGGGGACTCAGAGTTGTCCTGAATGATATTGCAGGGACAGATGCAGGACATTATATATCCTGCCATAACCACTGAATGGACTGGGAGAGAGTGTAAACTACAACATAAACTATAATCCATGCTGTGTGGCAGTGCTCCAAAATGTACTCATCAAATGCAATGAATGTACCACACTAATGAAAGAAGTTGCCGATGTGAGAGGAGTGGGGGGTGTGGGGAGTGGGGTATTGGGAACCTCTTAAATTTTTTAATGTAACATTTTGTGTGATCTATATATCTTTAAAAAATAATAATAAAAAGAGTATAAACTACAATGTAAACTATAATCCATGCTGTGTAGCAGTGCTCCAAAATGTATTCATCAAATGCAATGAATATACCACATTAATGAAAGAAGTTGTTGATGTGGGAAAACTGGGAGGTGGGGGGGGTATATGGGAACGTCCTAAATTTTTTAAGGTAACATTTTGTGTGATATATGTATCTTTTAAAAATAATTAAAAATATTTTAAAAAATATAATATATATCCCTCAAAAAAAAAAAAGAGATGCAGGAGGGAGCAATATACTTGAAAATTAGTTTCTGTAGCAGCCATATTGTCAAGAAAGAATAGCTCAGATTTTGTTTTTCAGTGGATCATGGTATCTTAGATAAACATGATATAGTCATAGCAGCAATTCATCATTCATTGATTCATTCTTCAATGAGACTTGAATGTGCACTCTCAGTGCTGAGTTACAAGGTGAAGTACAGTGGCAAACAAGACATAGAGCTCAGATGACCTTATCATTCTAGTGGAGGAGACAAGCTAGTAAACAGTTTCTTACAATACAGCATTAAACGGCATCCTCGGAGATGTTCCAGGTGCTAAGGGAAGACACAATAGGAACAACTAAACTGTGCTTTGCAGGGAGGAGTGAGGTGGTATCAGGGAAGTTACATCTAAATTGAGGCCAGAAAGAAGAGTTTACCTGCAGAAAGGGGTAGGAGGGTGGGCAGAACTCCAGTTAGAGAAAACAGCAGGTGAAAGGCAGAGAGGCACCACATGCACCTGGCTGGGAGCAGTACAGAACGGTTGCCACAGAGAGCAGTGGTGGGCAGGGTGTGTGTATGTGAGTGGCGGTTGCAGAGAGGACAACTGGAAGCTAGAACGTTAAATCGGGGCTAGATCACCAATGGCTTTGAGACTATATTAAGGAATATGAGCCTTACGTTCAGGATAATGGCTACACATGACAGTACTTTCAGCACACAAAGGACAGCAGCAGATTTATGCTTAAGAAAGACCCCTATGGCCAAAGGATGGAGGACAGGTTGGAGGGGACCTGTGGGCCCAGCTGGAGAGTCGGGAATCTAATCTAAGTAAGCCAAAGAGCAGGATCTGGAAATTGTGAAGAATGATTCTCAAATCCATTTGGAAGCACAAGTGGATGAGTGTGGACATGAATCCCTTCAAACTGCCCACCCTTGTGTCAGCATTAGCCAAATTTATTTTTAAGTCACTGTTGTGAAAACATAGTAATACAGTGAAGAGACAGATCAGTGGACCAGAAAGTCCAGAAAGAAGTCTAAGTATACATGGGACTTTGGGCTATGAAAAGTAGGTGAGTGGAATAATTTTTTAAAAATAATCAGGATTTTACTATAACTAGCTGCAAAACAAATTTTGGATGATATAAAGTTTTAAATGTCTTAAGTGAAAACAGGTGGCGACTATTACTGATCAATTAGCAAAAGAAGAATAAACAAAGACACTGATTTTCACCCAGCAGATTGACAAGGATTAAAAAGGTTCATTATATCCATGGATAGCAAGGTTATGGGGGAATAAGGATCCTTATATTCCTTTGGTGGGAGGGTATAAAATTGAAATGTCCTTTCTGGAAAACCATTTAACAATGTGAATGAAAACCTTTAAAATGTGCATGCTGTTTGACCCAGCAACTCTATTCCTAGAAATTTGTCCTAAGGAAATAACTGTTCAGCTACTCAAACGTGTATAAACAAGGGTTGTAGTTGCACATTTTAAATAGTAAAGATATTAGTGACAATCAAAGTGTCCTGACAGGGACGATGAAATACTATATAGCCATTTAATGCAAAGAAACAACTATTTTGATGGCTTGAAAAGAAATTCACGATATACTGGTAAAGGAACAAACAAGCTTACAAATTAGTATGTATAGCACAATTCTATTATATATATGTATATGTATGCATAGAATCCAGGGATATTCATATAGAATTATCAATAGTAGTTTTCTCTGGTGTGGGATTCTGGTTGGTTTCTGTTTTCTTCTTAGGTATTTTGTGATTTTTTTTTTTGGCCATAAGTACATACTATTTTATAATCAGAAAAAAATTCCATTTTCCTTTTACAAAGAAATGCCCAAAGAGCATAATGAAGGAGATAATACCCAAGAGAACAATGGGGAAAAAGCAACTGCCTAATTCACATTCTAAGTCATTAAAAAGTGCCAGATATACAGCCTCTTTTCTGTGGATTTCGGGAGAAAAATTGACACAGAAAACTCGTACCAACCATCAAATATCAAAAAAAAAGAATGAAAACCCTTGTCAGGAAAACCGGCAGTATTGCTGAATAAATTACAATATATTTTGCACTTCAATTGCATAGATAATATACTTAAGCCACACTTTCATGCTCAATCCCCCATCATGGTTCCCCATTTATTAAACCGTGTCAAGTATTATAACCAGTACAATTTAGCATAATGAAACATGGTTTTCTCCCATGTAGGACTATGTCTTGCCTGCTTAAGTCCTCATTTACTTCTATGTCTTTTCCTTTATGAAACAATAAGAAGCTGTTTCATCTATTCTTACTTTGCAAACCATATGTAGTGTATGATAACATGGTATATATTATTTTAATATAGTCTAAAATCAATAATAAAAGAATGTAAAGTAATGTCTAGTTCTCCAATGTTCCTTTGTGTACATTAACATATAGCCTCAAAAAGACCTTGTTTTACATAAAGAGCAGGTATTATTATTAACCCTATTTTTATAGATGTGAAGTTAATATCAGTTTTATTTCCTCAACAGCATCATAGTCAATTGGCCACAAATTCTGATTCACACTCAGCTTTTCTTTCATTATGGTATTTTTTGAGCTTCTACAACTGACTATTTATTTATTTACCTTCCCTCCATTATTCTGCACCTGCTGTCTGCTCTCTGCGTCCACTGTGTGTTCCTCTGTGCCCACTTGTCCTCTCTCCAGGCAGCACCGGGAACTGACCCTGGGACCCTCCAGAGTGGGAGAGAGGCACTCAATCCCCTGTGCCACCCTAGCTCCCTGGTCTGCTGCATCTCCCATTGTCTCTCCTCTGTGTCGCTTCCTGTTACGTCATCCCGCTGCACCAGCTCTCCACGTGGCCAGCACTCCGCATGAGCCAGCATTCTGTGTGGGCCAGTACTCTGCATGGTCCAGCTCACAGCCCGGGCCAGCATGCTGTGCAGGCCAACTTGCCCTCACCAGGTGGCCCTGAGAATCGAACCCGGGACCCCCCCATGTAGTAGACGGAGCCCGATAGCTTGAGCCACATCTACCTTCCTACAAATGACAATTTTAAATATAAGAAATACTAGTTTCCCATTTTTTTCTTCTATGTGCATATATAGAATTTTAAAATTATGGCACTCATATAGTTCAATCCCCTCATTTTATAGGTGAGGAAACTAAAGCCCAGGAAGAGTAAGTAATTCTAAAATCAGACTTGAAGTCACCTGACCCTTGTAATAGTGTTCTTTTCCTTGGGCTACAGAAAGAACTTAAGGACCCTATATTGGTAACAATTTATAGAGTGTTTTCATATACATTTAGTTCTGATAATAAACCCAGGAGGTGGATGTTATTTTAAAAAGGGGTGACTTTGCTTGGAGAATTTAAGTGATTTTGTAACTACTTTGGTTACAAGCCTAAGGCTTTAGACTCCAAGGTCAGAAATTTTCCCTTCTGAGATCAAAACTGGGATCTGCTTTCTATAATTAACTCTCAATTCAAAGGAATCCATCGCTGGAAAAGCTTTAGAACCACAAAATTACACAATGATCTTATGACAGGATTCGAGAATTATAAGACAGTCATTTTTCAAGAAAAGAAAAAAAGTCAGAGTATATCTACTCAATGCATTAGCTTTCTACAGATAATTAAAAACTAAACTCAGAGAAAAATGAAAGCTTACCACTGTTTGGTTTAGCAGGAAGTTCAAGAGGACTCTGATCCAGGTTAACCTTGGAATCATTGTCAGGAGGCTCACATCTTAAATTAAAATCATCAATGTAAGCATCTAGGGCTTCAGAGGCAGAGGAATATGGCTTTTCTTTATATTGAATGGAACCATCAGCATTAAAGGAAATGCTGTTCAGGGTTAAAGTTGCTGGAAGAGAAGATTCAGAAGTGCTAAAATGATGTATCTTAACTGACTTTGCCATGGGCTTTCTCAAAATGGGCTGTAAGGTCCATCTCTCAAAAAACTCTAAATACACACAAAAAAAAGGTATAGAAAATTTCCGTTAAATAGGAATGGACAAAATTCACAGAAACCTTGCTAATCTTTGTACCATAAAAAATTATTCTTTCCAAATGAAATCTTTTATCCCCGTTTATGCCCGTTATGTATATTGAAGGCTCAAGCAAGGTTTGTGGATTCAGAGATGGCTAGTTTCATTGGCTTGGTTATAAGTGGAAACTGTATTTGAGAAATATATTAAAAGGATCTAAGAATGTAGTCTTGCTAGGTGAAGCATAAGAGATATTGCTCTCCTTTATTTTCAGTTTTGATCAAATGAATGAGTAGCTCTGGAATCTTGAGATATTTTTTATTTGCTACATTTAAACAAGGCAAGCCTCTGGAACCATGTCATGACTTTCTTTCCCTACCTCCATTCCTATCCCATTAATGGGAGATGGAAAGCAAGACATGAAGACAAAAAGAGAGCAATGTCCCTGACACAATAGTGATGGTAAATTGAGACTAGGGAGCAAGAAGGGGTGAATGTTGGAAGGAGTCAAATTTAGTGGGGAATATAGTAGGTCTTCCGATCTTCTGCCACACGAGCGTTGGCAACCCCTTCAGTCCCAATTTACCTTAATCATTTACTTTCACAACAACTGTGAAAGAGTGGTACTAATAGTGTCTTCATTTTCCAGGTGAGGAAATGGAGACACACAGAGATTAACTTGTCCAAAGTTACAGAACAGGTAAACAGGAGGCAAGGATGAATTCCAGCAGGCAGATCCTGATCTTGAATGTAACGGTCGCACTGAACCATGACCTCATGTGTGCTGGGACTGCCTGTATGACCAGTGATTGCTAAATGTTGGCCACAGCTAACATTTCAGAAGTGACTGCCACTTCTGAACTCTAAAATGCTTAGAGTATTCATTGGTATGTGCAGCAAAAATGTCATTCATTTGATAATAAATATTTACATAAGTACCAAAGAGAGAGTACTCACTTCTTCAGTTCTTTGAAATTCAAGTGGATGTGTTATGTTTTCAGAATGTTACATTGCATGACATCATAATACCTAAACTTCCCATTTATGGAATCGTTTTCAGTTTCCTCTAATACAATGGCTTTTAATCTTTTAGCATTATACAAAAGTCTTTGAGAATCAGAGGAAAACTATGGAGCATTGTCTTCCCACAAAAATGCACACTGGCAGACAAAACACAATGGATTCTAGGATTCCTTAAACTCATTCATGGCCTTCCTGAATCTTAGTCCTAGATTAAGAACTTCAGCTCTAAGAAGAGTGACAGAAATGGGAAGAAAGGAAAAGAAAGAAGACTAATCAGGAAAAGAACAGTATGAAGCTTTTTATCAGGGATGGAGCAAAGTAATCTGACATTATATATTTCTGGAGATACAATAATAAAATATCTTCCAACTTTAAAGCACCAGTTCAAAAGATACTTCCTTTGTACATTATGATCATAATCCCCCTCCTCCTTCTCTGAATTTTTCAGTATGAATTCATGACTATTACAGATGAAAGATCATGGACTTTTGAATTAGGGAAATCTGAGTTAAACCCAGTGTTGTATTTTACTAACTGTGTGCTTCAATCCCCTCCCTAAAAGGTGATTTTTTTTTTTCATTTTAAATTTTACTTCTTAATATTTAGCACATAGGATAGTTGTGTTGGATATCCTGCTGCTTTGCACCAAAATGGCCAAACAAGTGGTAAAATATTGAAAAGCTTTCAAAATACAATCTGCTACCTTGAGTCCCCTTTGCCCCACCTGTGCCTTCTTGTTACCTTGGCCCTGGTTTGCCTCACTCAGGAGCCATCATACCTTCCCATGATCCAGCAACTTCCAGGGCTCTGCCTGGCTTTGCAGGATGCTGCTCTAAGCTATGGCCATTGTCTTTTCTGTCTGCCAAGGCCAGGCCATACAGGTTATTGAATGTTTTTAATATCACCCCTCAGAGACATGGCACAGCAAGTCTTTCCTTTCCTCATCCTTTATTACATAGGCTCTCCCAATTCTAAATACTCATCATAGGTTGACCTATGTGAGAGTTGGGTAAATATTTTTTCCCTCTCTAAGCTCAGAAAATAAGGGATGTATAGGTTCTCCCAGTTTCCAGCACATGGCCAATTGCTCAAAAAAGGTTGAATTGAATTTCATCCAAAATGCTCCTTCCACTATAAAGCATTCCAATGTGGTTACTATAGTTATGAAAATGGCTTGAATGGTCATGTCCTTTGAGTTTGTTAGTAGCTGCTGAGAAGCAACAAAACAGGCAAATAATGCAATATATTTCAAATCGCAAATAATGCAATGATAATCAAATCAAGGATTTAATCAGAGGAGGGCAGAATACACAGAGTGAGAAGTTGATGAGTCTTTAAGATTAAGATTGGTCATATTTTTAGGCTCACTTATGGCCTTTGGCACCATATTGTCCAGCGTACACCCACCGCTGAAAGCCAGCTTTTAACCGAAGATTTAAAGAGAATTTTCTCAGAAGTGGATGTGGCTCAAGCAGCTGGTGTTCCATGTACCATATAGGAGGGCCAGGGTTTGATGCCCAGGGCCTCCTGATGAAGGCAAGCTGGCCCATGTGCCAAGCTGGCTCATGCAGAGTGCTAACGCAGGAGTGCCATTCCGCGTGGGAGTGCTGGCTGATGCAGAGAGCTGGCACAGCAAGATGATGCAGAGGAGAGACAATAAGAAATACAGCAGAACAGGGAGCTGAGGTGGCACAAGAGAATGATCACCTCTTTCCCACTCTGGAAGGTCCTAGGATTAGTTCCCAGAGCCGCCTAAGGAGAATACAAGCAGACACAGAAGACACACAGTGAATGGCACAGAGAGCAGACAATGGAGGGAGGGAGTAGAAATAAATATATAAATAGATCTTAAAAAAAAAAGATAACTTTCTATATCTACCCATCCTAGTCCTATGAATAACATTGTAAAGGAAGCTCGATAATTATTTTTAAAACAATATAAAGGGAAAAATCAATGTATAAGATAGGACAGTGATCCTGACCACTGAACACTATAAACTTGGGTTTATTTCATGACTTTCATTTTAGCATATATGTAGCAATGTGCAAGTTCATTCTTTTAACTTTTTTGCCATATGGACTCACAGGGGCCTAAGCAAAGAAGAGAACAAACATTCTTGTAGTTTATAAAAGCAAGAAGACCATACGCAATAACTGAGGAAAGATGAAAAAAGATCACTACCTTTTCTAACTGTAAATCAAATAAAATGCAGATTGTTTGGATATTTCCCCTAGCATTTTCATGTTTGAAGGTGGTCTGGCTTGATTCTGTTTGACAGTATTTTTAAAAATGTATTTAATCCATAAAATCCTAAGGGTGCATCCATCTACTAGGAAACAATGTGATTTCTAGAGTATACAGAAGATTACAAACAGAAGGGCCAGGGAAAGCCATTAGCTCTGTATCTCTTATCACCTTAGGCTAAATCATATTCAGTAAAATAAGCTGAGTCCCTCAAGCCTGGGCAGAGAGAAAGGTTCAGAGACTTGCACAAAGTTCAGTTTCCCTCTCTCATTCAATTCAACACATATTCATTGACTACCAATGTGCAAGGAAGCATGTTAAGCACTGTATAGGGATACGGTGATGGACTAGACATGATTTCCCTCACAAGCAGTTTGTAGTCCAATAGGAAAGATAAAAACAGCATATAAGTGAGTGTACCCCAAGGAAGAGCATGATAAATGCCATAGAAAGCCTGCCTGCAAGGGTTATTGGAAGACAGAAAAGAGAAATCATTTCTGTTTGGCAGAATTGAGAAAAGTTTCATTATGGACAGGGTATTTGAACTAAGCCTTGGAAAGAAGTAGGCTTCAGACATATGGAAATGAGGTAAATGGATATGTCAAGAAGAAGGAACAATACAAAGACATTGAAGTAGAAAAACCACATACATACAGATACTTTTATATGAACATATGTATATATATTTGTGTGTATGTGTGTGTGTGTGTATATGGTAGTCCAATAGCGAGAGAAGAACGTGGAAATGTACTATGGCAAAAATGATAAATTTTAGAGTTAGGTGTTATTAGATGCATTTTACAGAAAAGGAAAACTGAGCCTCAGAGCTTTTATGGTGCTCTAAGAAAATACATCTAGTGAGTGATAGAGCTGGAATTTAAAACAACAATGCTGATTCTCTTTATACCATACCACACCACAGTGCCTGTCTTCCTCCAACAACAGCTGAACAAAGCAAATACAGGCTCAGCTGGCCACCACCTTCCCTGTACACCATGGTGGATAGCAACAAATTAAAAAAAAAAAGAAGCCCACCCAACCTGGGCACCTCTTAAACACACGCACCCCCTCAGTTTAAGCCATGGATAGAACTAGAATAATACTTTTTGAAAGTCCACTTGTGTCATCTGGCCAATAAGCTGTCTTACTGGCCAAAGTCCATTGATGCCAGCTGTATCTTAGGATGCTTGAGGGAGAAGTCACTAGAACAGATGCCTTCTTTGGCTTGTGGGCTTTGACTAAAGAAGTTAGCAAGCAAATAAAGGGTATTTCCTTAGAGAGATCCTATCTTATCTGTTCTTAGTCTGATACTGAGGAAAGTCTGAGCCTTCAGAAATCAAGCTTTAAATATGCAATATTGGGAATCTGAATTCTATTCTACAGTTAGTGAGATGCAAGTGAAGTTTACTCAGTAGAAAGGACTGAATGGAAATGCCTCTCGCATTATCTCAATTGTAGAATACTATGAGATAAAAAAGGTCAGTTATACATGTTCATCACTATACTAACTATTCAGAATTTAGACCAAAGGCTGATCTTAATTATCAGGAAAGAATTACAGAAGACCAATACTGGAAACTCACAGGACATTAGCTATGAAAGATACTTGCTTCCCTCCAGAGCTCACACTGTAGAACTTTGCTTCTAGAACAGTGGAATAAAAATTTGTTTCACATCATTTGATTTTTCATTAAGAAGAATCAGTTTCCTTGCAAGTGTTTTTCCCAAAAGATGGAATATTTTTCTCCCATTAAATTTACACATACTACGCAGAACCCCTTTTACTTTCTAGTATTTTAATTATTCTTACACTAATCTCCAGATGACACAATCTGTGCTGAAAAAAATCTTAAAATATGGTGTGCATTTTAGTAGGAAATGGATCTGGGCAACCCCATGATTTCCTTTCCTGATTCGAATCGTTTTTCCTTAGTGAAAAATATATTGAGAAGTGATGAATGATGTTATTTACTAACAGTTTAGAAAGACTACATAAAAAGATCCCCCCCCTCCTTCAAATTATGCACATAGAGATTTCCACCAAGCAAAGAAATTTTTTTTCCTCATTACCCAATATTGTAAAATGCTATTTAACATGTTGCCAGTGTGCCGGTGAATGGTTATGGGCCTACAGACATAATCCTAATGTGCTTGTTTGCTGTTTTCCTCAATTAGTCATGGTGTATTAAAGTGAGCAGAATCTTTTAAAGTCATTTGGCAGCTATTTTTGCTGAAACGCTCACATTCACATTAAAAAGAACAATAATTGTGAGTATTGTGATTTGGAAATACAGAGAAATTGAGAAAGTTGGGGAAAAGCTAAATGACATAGGGAGAAAAGCCAGTCCCTAGAGCAGAACACAATAGCTCTTAAAGCTTAAGTTTTAGGAAATAATTTAAATTTTGCTGATGCCTCTCTTCTAGCCTCAGGCTTTCATGGGCTTTTTACAGAAGATTCTAGGATGTGAAATGAATCAAGTATCGATCCCACTTTAGGATAATCCTTTTGTCTTTGGAATGTGAATTTATTTATTTTATTTTTTTAAAAGATTTATTTATTTATTTATTTCTCTCCCCTTTACCCCCCACCCCGGTTGTCTGTTCTCTGCGTCTATTTGCTGCGTCTTCTTTGTCTGCTTCTGTTGTTGTCAGCGGACGGGAATCTGTGTTTCTTTTTGTTGCGTCATCTTGTTGTGTCAGCTCTCTGTGTGTGCAGCGCCATTCCTGGGCAGGCTGCACTTTCTTTCGTGCTGGGTGACTCTCCTTACGGGGCGCACTCCTTGCGCATGGGGCTCCCCTACGCGGGGGGGGCCCTGTGTGGCAGGGCACTCCTTGCGCGCATCAGCACTGCGCATGGGCCAGCTCCACACGGGTCAAGGAGGCCTGGGGTTTGAACCGCGGACCTCCCATGTGGTAGGCGGACGCCCTAACCACTGGGCCAAGTCCGCTTCCCTGGAATGTGAATTTAAGGAGATTAATGAAACAATGTATAAAATTTTGGGTTTCTTTTTTGGTGATTAATATTCCAGGGTTGCTATACCACTTGTTGACTAGGCAGGGACAAATACCCATTTATGGTATGATAGCCATGATAGCCTATAAATATTTCCTAAAACCCTAAAGTTTAAGCATCCCCATAAGAAAAGAACGTTCCAGAAGGAGCCCCTAACACATCCCCTGCAGTATACATAGTACTACAACTGCCTACGGAGCACTTTCTCTGCATAGCAATACTACTTCAAACACATTAACCCCTTTAATCCTTACAGTGTTCTCTGGGTTGGGAGCCCATTTTAGAGGAGGAAATGTACAATAGAAAAGAAAGCTTCTCATCTCTCCTTTGTTTGATCTGTAAAGTAGGAATGCCAGTTCCTTTAGCTGAAAGAGTCCAGAGGGAGATGAGGTTGTTTAATAAAGTCCAACATTAAAAGAATTTTATTTGGCTGTTCTGGGATAAATTCTATCACAATCGCAACAATTTTGCACTAGAAAATTTGTTGCTAATGTAAAACGGCCTTGTCCCTTTTGCTGCTGTTTTAGTGAATGTAGAGAGCTGAATCCTGGGATTCTTCCATACTCATTTCTAGGTTTCAGACTCTCATTTTCTACATACAATTTTCACTGCGTTTCTACATTTAAAATGGAACAAAAATACAATCTCTTTTCCATAAGTCATGATATGTAATCAATGTCAATTATTAATAATAGTATATTTTAACTGTCCACACATCTGTTTTTGAGGAAAACAACAGGTAGCTAAAACAACATACATTTTATAAACTTTAGGTACCCTGAAAGCCGAATAGCCCATGCTTTCACAGAATACTCAGCAATTTTGTATTAGTCAACCCCCCTGAAAGTATCACCAAGAGTGAGTACTAATTTGGAAAAAAGAATTAGTGAACATCCAACTCCTCTGGATTAGCAATTCTTCCACATATTAACCTGATATAGTGGTATAGAAACTTCATCCCGGTATTGGCTTTTCTTCAGTATTTCACATGCCTCAATTTAGCAAGTCAGCATTTATGTCATTGTGAGTGGACAGCGAACTCAAAAAATTGTTGGTCCACACCAGACCCAAAGAAAAATTATTTGCTACAAGAATCTGGATAGGACAGATAGATCATCTTAAACCTCATCCAAGAGAATCCCCTGACTCAAACAGTGGAAATCAGTAGAGACCCCCAGTAAAGACGGTGACGGAACCTCCTCTGCTCATCCCAAACAAGCAGCAATGACAATTTAAAACAGGGGGATAGAGCTACTCTTAAAAAACAAGAAAAAAAACCCAAAAAACCAAAAAACAAGATAAACATCTTTGAATTGAGATGTATAACACTGGGTAGAGATTAGAACAGAAAACCTGCAAGGTTCAGGACTGGACACAGGCTGTAGTGACCTTTTCTTTACAGCCTCGGAGAGAAAAAGGACTAAAAGTCCTTCGTACACAGAAGTGAATGAAGTAGGATCACTACAGAAAACAGCAGGTGAGGGCAGGGATTTCTTGCCAGAGTGCAGAGGTTTAAAATGTTGTGACCACTGCCCAGGACTGGGGTTAGTAAGAATTGCTTGTCGATGGTAGAGAGAAGGAACAGCGATATCAGGCACCAAGCTTAGGTACTAGATCTAAATGATCTTAGACACATGGGAAAGGAACCTTAGCAGCCATAAGATCTGCTTCACAATTGTTAACTCTAGGAGACCAAAAGGAGACAAACTACACCATTTTGGGCAAGAGGAAATAAGTGTAAGGAAAGGAAAATACTATCAAATGTCAAAACAACTAAAAAGAAAGAAAGAAAAAAAAATTCAACAAACAAAACTTCCACTCAAGATGAACTTTAAAACAAATGATACAATAAAGTACCAAAATGATTATAATCAGTGCCAAAAAATTTAATAGGGACAGCAAATAAAAGTCAAGACCTACAGAAGAGGTGGGACTTAAGTCAGGAGGGAAGGAAGAAATTTTGGAAAGGTAGAAAAGGAAGGGGCATTTTATGGAGGAGAACATCGTATGCAAAACCATGTAATTTGAAATGGGAAAAGGTGCCTGGGTTCAGGGAGGGATTGGAGAATTAAGGAGAAAAGAAGAGTTAGGGATGGTGGGGGAGGGAGTTACACTTTATAAATTGAGATGTGGTTAAACTATGATGCCACTGAAATTCCAGGAAGAGAAACTGAATTTCATTTGTAAACAATGGGTGTAGAACAAAGATGTAATGGACAAGGAATTTAGAAAGATTTTTGTAGCAGCCTTTCACAGGATGGCATGGAGAGGGAATCGGAGGTCATCAGACAATTTGGGAGGTGATAAGAGTGGGTAAGATTTGAGAAGATGATGTCTGCACCACAGTGATACAGTAAAAGTGGAAAAGGTTACTTTGGAGGTAGAATTAATAAATAACAGATTGGGTAAGCCACTGGGGAAAAACAAGAGGGAAAATTTAAATCTTTTAAACTTGGGAGGAGGCTATTGCCATTAAAGAAATGGTGAAAATTTAAAAAAGGCATTCCCTTAGGAAAAAAGAAAAAAAATCTAATTTACTCATGCTGTGTTTTACATTCTTACTTTATTTTTATTTTCTATTTTAAATATTGTAAACAGGAACATAAATAACACATATGATGCCTAAGGACCCAGCATCCAGATTTAACAAATTTTTACATTTTGCCAAAATTGCTTCCGGCATTTTTAAAGAAATAAAATGTTATAGATCCAGCTAAAGCCCAACATCATCTCCATCTCATTCCCCAGAGGCAAGCACTATCCTGAAGTTGGTGTTGTTCATCCTTTAGCTGTGCAGGTTTTTATATTTTTCCTACATATAATACATAGTATTGTTCAGTGTGCTTCAAAAATTTACATACTATAATTTGGCATATCTTTTCTTACAAATTAAAATCTTTTTCTTATGATCTTACTTTGGACATGTATTCAACAAGTTGATACATACAGACCTAGTATATTGATAAATCTTATTTGAAGGAAGTTAGATATACTGGCAGTCAGGTGAGAGAGCAGATCTATAATTGCTGATTGGGAGCCTATGAACATATAGGGAATAACTGTATGATGAATATGGATTTGTTTTCCAGATTAGGGTGAGGAATCCACGAGAATGAGTTCTTTGAGAGCAACATCTCTGTATTATTCATCTTTTCAAAGCACCACTCATGTACGTTACTTGATAAACGTTTATTGAATGAACGTATGAACGGATACCTTTTTCTCTCTGCTGTAGAATATTCAATGAACAGCTTGTAAACCAGTTGCCACATGAAATATAAGTGATTTGTTTTTAGCCAACACTGTATTTTCAAAAATACAAAATAAACGTCAAATTGGGAGATTTCCCATTTGAAAAATCAGATTTTTGGATTTTCTTGCAAAATCTAAATATCTGGCAATAGCTGCCTTATACTTCTGCCCACCAGCAAAGTCAGTAGTTGTCACCTTTACAGAGGCCACGTTTCCAGCTAGACACCACCACCTCCCAATGCCACTATGATGAGGCCAAATGTCAGTTGCCATGTATTATTGCTTGCACTGTTGTTTTTGTCACGGTAGAAAATATTTCTATGCATCCAGACCTTTAAGAAAGAGGAAAAAAATAAAGAGGAACTGAGAGGGCCCAGTGTTTTATGAAAAACTGGAGAGAATACATACCTTTGTGAAAGTGACGACTGTATCCTCAGATGTTTAATATGCAAGCTCTGGGGAGTGGCATTTATTTATTTATTTATTATTTATATCAAATGCCTGTCTCCTGTAGGCATTTGAGTTCGCGACCTTCATTTCTCAGACACCCTTAGAAACACAATATTTGCACGAACTTTAAGATACTTTCTCTTTAGCGTTTTAGTATTTAGTCTCAGACAAGTCTTCATTCCATTAGAAAATCCTCTCCGATAATCTGGGAACTTTCCTGGTCTCTGTTTTCCTCTACTAGATTGAAACTAATCATAACCCTGGGTAGAATGTATTAGGAGCAAATACGATTTTCCCAAAAGTTGAAATTAGTTTGATTTACATAAAAATATGATAGTGGTACATTTTAACACTAGCTCTAGCATTGCCAGTTACAGGGAATTCGTAAAAAGGTTAGAGTTGCCTCACCAGATGTCACCTTTCAAAGATTCAAGCTAGCTCTCCACACAACAGTCCCTCGATCCAGGGTCCTTAAAGGAGAAGGATGAGAAGAAGGAGCTGTCAGCATACTGTGTCGTCTCCAGCTAAAGTTGCTACCCAGACTTGAGGAGCATGTCCAAGGGGAAGCTGAACTGCTTCCCGCTTCTGTCTTTGGGTGGAGGCAGCTGCTCTGCTGCCCAGTCCTCGTGGCTGGGCAGAATGTAGCATCAGAGAAGGTGGCACGAAAGGCAAAGTTAGGGTCTGTCAGTGGAGTGTCGTGGGGCTGAAAGTGATTCTCTACTCACACAGCACTCCAATCTTCTGCTCAAATGCAATAGGTCCTTTCAGGCTTTTTATACCAATGGAAGATATTTTTATTGAGGAAAAAAAAAAGGTCTTTGATTAAAAAGTAATTCCCCACAGGCCTAAAAGTGGGGGACACCTGTCCCTGGTTGGAGAAGCAGATTCTAAACACTGCGCCATCTCCCACCCCATGTTTATATGGGTTCAATCTGGCTTATTTCCAGCTATAATGGATTTCACTTTCACTGCATTTTAAAGTTTTCCCCACTTAGCATAGCCAAATTGCCATGAATATTAATAAAACCTTCATAGATGGATCAGAGGAAGACAAAACACAAAGCACTATAGCCAAAATGTCTTCCACACAACAGGAGGAACGCTATTATACATTAAATTTATTAGAAAGTCATTTATTTTTGGGAATTACTTAAATTTTGGTTCTTACAGAAACATAAATGTATTTTAAATTTTATTAGCAAGTAGTACAATCCTCCTTCACTCTAAGGAGGTAATTCCTTCCTGATAAACCCCCAGGAGGGCAAATTCCCTTAAATATACTTATTAGTGAAACTAATTGTACAGAATTTTTTCAACAGTTAATAAACAATACATATGATAAAGAACATTTATATAATTGACAAGTTAATACCAAAAAAGAAAGAAATAGAGGAGTAAAAACAAAAGAAATCAGTGAGCACAAAGCAAACAATGCACAAATGATCACTACTATTAATTAGCAAACAGCATTGTTAACTTAATGCATCCTGTAAACTGGGAAAGATCCTTGTAAACATGAAGAAATGCCTAGTAAGTCAGAGCAGAGGTACTAAATGAACTCCTTGTAAAATCTCGTATACCTGTAATTTGTACTTTTAGGGAGCACTGCAGGGATGTGTCTGGATATAGATGTGATTGATAAGCACTAAACTTCAAAATTCCTCATTTAAAAAGAAGCTCCTGAACTCTTTCCCCTGCTTACTCTAAGCAATTTTATCTCCTTTACTGATATTTACCTGCCAAGTTAATTCCTGCCTCAGGGCCTTTGCCCTTGCTGTTTTTGCTGTGTAGAACACTCTTCCCCCAGATATTCACATGGCTTTCCTGCCTCAGTTCAAATGTCATCTCATCACAGAGGCCGTTCCTGACTACCCCATCTCCAATAGTGCCTTCCCCCTCTCTCTCTAACCTCAGAGCTTCCTTTAACTTTCTATGTCACACTGAGAATGTGCACTTATGTGTGCTGTTTATTGTTTGACTCTACCATTAAGAGTGAAGTTCCATGGATACAGAGACAATGCCTATTTTGTTCACTGCTGTGTAAACCCTCAACACAGAGTTGTACTTACTTAGTACATACTTAGTAGGTGCTCAGTAAATACTTGTGAATGAATAAATGAATGAAGCTGCCATTATATTCTTTTTAAAAAACAGCCTTGCTCCATTTTCTATTAGAACTTCAAACAGAACATCTAAAAGCTACTCTTTCACATATATTAATACAATCCTTGAAGATGTGAAAATTAATGTACTATTTCCATTTTATAGGCTCCTAATAAGGAATATACACACCAGTCCCTCTTATAAATTCTAATTCACATAAACTGTATATGTACACTGAACTCCATCTAATAGCACACCCTCTGTCATTTCAAATGGATGTTCATTCTGACAGTGTATCTAGTATGTCCTCTAAAGATGGACATTTAAAAGATACATTTCAAGAAGGACCCCGTTTTGTACCACATACTTAGTAGAGGCTCAATAAATGTTAACTGGTGGTGAATTGTTGTCATGCAGTTCTCCTGTAAACTCTCTCTAGTGGAAAAGAAAAGGAAGTTCTATCTTGCTTTTAGACTAGAAAAATGGTCTTCTGTACTACAAACGACCCAAACATATCTCAAGTTAACACACAGGTTCTACACACAAAACAAAGGATTGTTTTTCTATTAAAATGATTTTGCTTGCTGTACAAAGATAGCCACCAAAATAAATCAATTGTTCACAGTTCTCTAGAGAAAAAAGCAAAGCTGTCTATTGTTTTCAATGGTTCTCATGTTAGTGCCTAAATTATATAAAATGCAACAGCCCTAGCCCAATTGTCCCTTGCTGCACTGTTAGCTATCTTTGAAGTTAAAGAATCAATATTACGTCATTAGAATTTTCTTCATATTATCTTCAAAGCATAATTTTGCTACAAAAATGATCTCTAACATTCATACCCTAAAATAATAGGTATATATTAAATATTAAAATCAGTATCATAGTAGACCATGTCTCCTGTTATAATGATGTGTCTCCATATTAAAATCAAGGTCACCATCCCAGCATTAGAGTATTTATCAAGTTGTTCAAATGTCACAGCCAAAAACTTTAGTGCTGTGTGAGGCAAAGAAGAAAAATGATTAAATTCATGAATTACCCTTTTATTGAAGTTTCCAAATCAAGAACTTATTCCTTAGCTAATGACTTAGTATAAATTGGTTATTAGTAGTAATCCAGGGTCCATTACTTAAAACTATACTTGTACAATTATATTATGGAATTTCAAAAATTTTTATTTCACAGAACATAACATTACCATATATATGTATACACACATATATAACTTTACAAAGTACTTTCACATGCATGTCTCAAACTATTTTCAGTTTACTGTTTAATATGGTAACACATACAAACACATTTCTGGTTTGTAGACTGAAGTGTCAAAAGAAGGCTAAGCTATTAATTTGATTATCAATTCAATTCAGGAAATACTGATTGCTGGATATGTCCCAGGCATTGTACTGTGTGTTGGTAATTCTAAGAAGATTAAGATATGGCCTCTGTCCATTGGAATAGTGGTTGTTTACATAGCGAGAAAAAGTAAACACGTATTGCAGAGCATCCAGTAAATTTGTGTGTACATACAGTCATATACATACCCACAGAAGTATATATACACACATACTGTATATATACAAATATATATTAAATATACATTATATGTATTACATGTGCACATCTCATCTGAGCTCTCTAGAATGAAGTCACTGGTTATACTCTGAACAATATAAATAATCAAGTTAGAATGGATGTTATAATTTTCAGGAAAATAAATGTTTAATATACAGGTATATAATGGCTCTCCTGAAACATCAGAAATATGCCCAAGTCTCCAGCTGTGATGCAGGATCCATGATCTTCAGAAACTGAGTGCCATTTGAAAAAGGATCTTCCATATGGTAATTGTCCTTAGTAGGAAACAACCTACCTTGACTTAAGTAATCCAGGAAGAACTTCCTGTGCTTAATATCAGCCAGCCAGAGAGTTGAAAGTTCTGCTCTGCATAGCTAAGTTTGGAAGGATTTTTGGTTATCTAGAATTACCGATGAAAAAAGCCAAGTCCTAAAGTGGTGAAACAACCAAAATTCCTAGGAGTTAATTTTTCAAAGAGGAGACAACTTTCCTCCAAGATAAAAGCTCCAAAAGCAAAGTCCTGTGGAAATGAAACCCTGGTTAGATTCTAGCAAAATAGGGGAGGTAACAAAGAGTCTAAAACAATCTATACTCACTACTGTTTGACTTGAGACAGCCTTGTCTAGAAAGTTCAACATAATATTTATTAAAATCTCAGAGGACCATCATTTGAATATTATGTTCTATATAAGACATCATTTACAAAGCAATATTGTCTTAATGTTTGCTGAAGTTGTGCAAAAGATGAGATAATTTATACATTTCCTTTTACCAAACTAATATTTTTCTGAGTCTTCATTTAGTTGTACTTTAAGCATTACTGAAGCATCATCATAAGCCTTTACAATGGCCAGCATCCTATCAATGTAATTATCAACCCATTTTTTTCTTTCATCTCTCTCTCTGTAAGGTATTTGAAATAAAACGAGTAATTCATCCTAAAAATATTATTTGGAATTTAATATTACCATTCCAAGATTTCACCATGTGTACCAATTGGAATAAAGAAATTTTGGGGGAAACGGACTTTGGCCCAGTGGTTAGGGCGTCCGTCTACCACATGGGAGGCCCGTGGTTCAAGCCCAGGGCCTCCCTGACCCGTGTGGAGCTGGCCCACGTGCAGTGCTGATGCGCGCAAGGAGTGCCGTGCCACACAGGGGTGTCCCCCGCGTAGGGGAGCCCCACGTGCAAGGAGTGCGCCCCTAAGGAGAGCCGCCCAGCGCGAAGGAGGGAGCAGCCTGCCCAGGAATGGCGCCGCCCACACTTCCCGTGCCGCTGACTGACAACAGAAGCGGACAAAGAAACAAGACTCAGCAAAAAGACACAGAAAACAGATAACCGGGGGAGGGGAGGGGAGGGGAGGGGAGGGGAGGGGAGGGGAGGGGAGGGGAATTAAATAAATAAAAATAAATCTTTAAAAAAAAAAAGAAAGAAAGAAATTTTGGGTGGGTAAAATTCAGATGGAACAAGATGCTTTCCTTTCTTTCCTCAAGTTACACAGCAGTCTTGTCACCCTGGGTTTGGTGTGATAATTAAGCCCCGATGCTTAAAGGCATCTAGATTTGATCCAAGGCATCAAAATAACATATTCCTTTGAGGGGGAAAGGGGGATTCTAGTAAATCTGGGGGAACAACTTTTGGATTCAGCCATTGGGACTAGTAAGAGTTGAGATTTTTGAGCACTGTCACCCAAGATATAGCTTGAGGAGGTAGCGAAGTAACACGTTTCTTTAAATGTCCGAGTAAATTATTGCTAGACATTTCGTCCACATTTAATGGTTGATTGGCCTGCCCCTTCCTAGGATTTGATAAGACATCCTCGTTAAAGACTTTTATTACTTACTTTAATGTTGAAAGAAATCTTGGGAAAATCTCTCTTCCTACCAGAATTATGAAGATTGTGGCGCCTGTGGCTACACACTGGAAATTCTCTTTCAGCTCATTCCCTCGAATAATTTCTTCTGGCTTAATTAATTTATGATGGGCTCCAAGTCAAGGGTCTTCTTTCAAAGCAGGCACCTTATATTTTATTCAAAGTACAAAATTGTGACTTGGGATTTTGTTCTTACAAACACAAAATGGTAAGCCTGGACACTTAGTCCAGCATCTTGTGTTAAGGGGCCAGACTTTCACTGTTGGTTACTGCTCCACCCTTGCTGTATCCCACGGAGATGAGGTATAGCTTTTTGTCATGTTCATTGATCTTTTTTGCCTTTGATTCCATAAACAGGAACTACCCTGGAGTTAAGCTGTATACTCTTGGATTAAAGCCCAGGCTACTGACACTTTTTCAAAGGATGTACCATAATACCACTGTCAGAATCAGTGAGGATAAGAATGCTTGTTTGACAGAGAAAATTCTAATTCTAAATGGTGTAGCATCTCCCTTCTTGCTAGCCTTTATCAAGATAACTTGATATCATTTTGAGATCAATTGGATTTCAGCCCACAGGCCCTAACTAATTGAAAGATGACTATCATCTTCTGTGTTGCTATTATATTGCCAGAATGTATTGATTGATTATTGCCAAAAAGAACAAGTAGCATAAAATATACTAATGATAAAATATTTCTATTTGGCAGACATTCTTTAATACAGGGGTTCTGAACCAGGGGTCCATGGACCCCTTAAGATTTCAGGGGGTCTGTGAGCTTGAATTGAAAAATATTAACTTATTATCTTTGTTTTCTCTACCTCTAACCGAAATCTAGCATTTCCTTCACTTATGAATGCATGCAATAAATAAATTACAGGAGTATTCATTTCACCTGACTGGCAAAGAGGTCCATGGAACAAAAAAGGTTAAGAACCCCTGCTCTAATAAAATGTAAACAAAAACCCAAACCCCTCTGCTAAGAGTTTACTCATTCTGGTATGTGGAGGGAGAGCATTTTTGGTAGGGAATGTAATTTGTCAGGCTCATCAGGAGATAGCTGCATTCAAACATAACATATGAAGGTCATCTGCCTCTTTCATCATTTGGGTGGCCAATCAGTGGTCCTTTAAATGTTATAATTCAAATAATTTCTTTTGTGCTTCATGGCACAGAACTTAGTGGTTTCATAGAAGTAACCTGAAATGATCGGAGGTATTCAAAACCCGGCACTTTGGAGATTTTGTGAGGGGTGGGGGCGAGGGTCTGATCTACCTGAGACGCCCCTGCAGTTCATTTCTGTATGGAAGTGGGAGGACTCTCTGTCTAGGAAAGAATGTGTCAGACTCCTAAATTTTTGTAACAAGGTGATAACTTTGCCTCCTACACATCTGAACTCCTGAGCATATGGTTCTAATTTTATAAACAACACCAGAGAATACTGGCACTTGAGACAATTCTCAGAAAATTCAGCTGTGAATTTTCTCCCTGCTAGCACTTGCCAGGAGTGCATTTGAAACAAGTAGAATTTGAAACCTTAGCAACTGTGTAAGGACTGATTAAGGATTGGTGTTTCTAGGTTCAGTATCCTCCAACCCACATTGAAATAAACCAACGTTTCCAAAGATCTGGGTTTGCAGTGTTTGTTACCTGAAAAAAGGTCACGACATCACATAAATTGGGAAGCGCTGGGTTAAAAAAATTAATTACTTTTCTTTCCAATTGGACTTCTTTGGGTCGTTAATATGCTAATATAGCTCTGAATCTACTAAGGGGAGAAAAATTTTTTTTTAATTTTTCAAAATAATTTACTTTGAACACTGTTTTTGTGGAGTAACTATTAACATCTAGCAAAATTAGTTTTCTGAAGAACAAAGTTGGGAAATGCTGAGCTAGAGTTCCGGAAATCAATATGTCCAGACTCTACTATCTGCATTTCCTGAAGAAATTACTTCCCTGCCTTATGATATAATATTGTGTCTTTGGCTTTTATAGTGAGTCAACAAGAAACAGAGTTTTTAAAATAGCTTCACTTTTTGCAAGACATAATTATAGATATTATAGTATAGTCTCTAACATACAATAGATAAACATTCATAGATTTATTGCCAAGTACTAATTATCGCTCCAGGTGTTTTAATGGACACATGTTCACAAATGAGATTTATGAACACAACAGAAGCCCCCTCCCCACCTCTCCCTAGCTTCCCCCCACCCCATGGAAGGGGGCTCAAACTCCATTGTGCTTTAATATAATAACAAACACATTCTGGGTTGCTGAAAATTTTTCTTTCTAAATAGTGCTTGATGTATTTTATATTATCAGTTGTCTGAGGTTCAGCTTCCTTGTCATTAAAACTGGATTAATAATTTCCATCTTAATAAATATAGTGAAGATTATAAGAAGTGAAGATTTAATTAGATCAGTTATACAAAGTATCTAGTTCAATATTTCAATAATGGTAACCATTAAATAAATGGTAGCTATTGTTATTAATATTTATAATACTATTAATGGTTTTGTCTTTCTCTTTTTAATGTTAATGGTACAAAAGAAGGAAAGATAAAAAGTAAGTTTCCTTCCCTCTTTCTTAGCCTCAGTCCTCTTCCTCAACTGGAAACATGTTTTACTGTTTCTGTATCGAACTTTCTGAAAATCCCTGAGTAAAATTTACCATTTGTTTGCTTATCGATTTTAAGTAGTATTTATCAATGTGTCTGTGAAAATCTTTGTTTCACTTACATTGTCCTCCCTTTAACCCTTCTCCTCTCTATTTCGTTAATTATTAATTCTTCTATTAGCTATGTTTATAAAATGTAAATGTGTTTAAACCTTTCAAAATAAACTTTTATTTGAATATAGCATACAAACAGAAAAGTGCACAGTTAAAAAGGGTACAACTACATGAGTTTTCACAAAGTGAGCACACTCATGTAATCACAGCTTACATTAAGAAAGAAATCAGTACTAGCACCTCATAAACCCTCCTCCAATCTCCATGCAGTTATTGGACCCCTTCCTTCCCAAAGTTAACCACTATCATGACTTTAATCCTCAATAGATTAAACACTATGGAAGGTTTTCATAAATTAATCTTTTTAATAAATGAAATTATGTATTTTTATGTTTAGCTTCTTTTGCAAAATGTTATGTTTATGAAATGTATCCATTTAATTGCATGTAGCAGTAGTTTCTTTTTAATTTCATCTAGTATGCCATTAAATACTATTAAATCCTTTCTACTATTAAAGAATATCTAGGTTGTTTCCAGTTTTGTGCTAACATGAATAGTCTGGCTATGGCTATTCTTATAAAAATTTCTTGAGTCATATTTATACATTTCTTTTGGACATGAAACTAGGACTAGAGTTGCTGGATCAAAAGATATGCACAAGTACTGCTTCAGTTGATACTGCCAAACAATTTTCCAAAGTGGTTGTACCAAATTACACTCTCATGAGAACTGTATGAAAGTTCCAGTTGCTTCATATCCAGGTCAACTTCTATACTTGTCAGTCTTTTTAGTTGTGTTATTTTCTCCTTAGTATGTCAACTTCAGATAAAAGATCCTCTATATAAGATGAGAAAATTGGCAGCCCTGTACTTCCCCCAACATTTCTTTCCTCCAAAAGTCTCCTAGCTGATGAATTATGTAATTATCTTTATATTGCAAGAGTTTACAATATTTATGTTCTCTTCTCTAATCGTAATTGAGTTTTATGCTTTCTCTATATAGACTATTAAAAAACCAATAAATGACCATTAAAGAATTGTGATTATACAAATATTCATTGAAGAATCAAGTAATGTGATTGAATTCCCTAAAGCAGGAGATGCAATTCTGTTACTAAATCTGTGTCACTCAATGGAGAATTTTCCAAGTATAAAGGTCAAGTTGATTCTTCGTCAATTGTTCAAAAACATGACACATTTTACCTTGTTTCATATTTGGATTTTGACTTTCTTGTACAGCTTTTTTTCTCTTCAGGGTTTTGAACTACATTTTTCTCCTTTTTGACAAAATATTGATTTTTCTCTAATTCATAATTAATTTTATCCAATTCATTAATTATAATAAAAATCCACATTCTTTGGAAGATGTTCTTTTTTCAGTCCCTCTGAATCTGATGATCAATTATGATTTGGACTGCTACATAACTCCCCTCCTGGGATATATTTCCACTGTACCCTTTAATTAGATCCACTGCTTCCTGGCTTTTATACTATCCTCTTTCCTGGATTCCTTTTATATTTTTTATTAAATATATCCTCAAGTAGTTTTTTCATAAAATGTGTATTGGAAATAAATTGTCTTACTTCTGTCTAAAAATGTCTTTATTTTACTCTCACAGTTAATTGATAGTTCTGGAATTAAAAGCATTTCATCTCTGAATTTTGAAGTCATTGAAATATTTTCTTCCAGGATCTAGTGTTGATGAAAAAGTCTGATGCTAAGTTGATTATCATTCCTTTGTTGAAAACCTATTTTTATTTGTCATGGAAAGATTTAAGGATTTTTTTTGCCTTCATGTTCTAGAAATTCAAGAGAATATGTCTAGATCTTTTTCCATTTATCCTGCTTAGGTTCCCAATGGCCCTTTCAATCTGAAGATATTCTATAGTTCAGGGAATTTATATTAACCACTGCCTTAATAATTTCTTCCCACTCTTCTCTCCATTCTTACTCTGCAATGCCTTTTAGGTTGATGTTGTGTATCATCAATTAATCCTCTTTTTTTTTTCTCTTCAAAATCTGTCTTTGTCAACATTTTCCCCTAGTGAATTTTTAATTATATTTTATATTCCAAGAGTTCCTTATATTTTTCTGTTTGCCCCCTTATCATTACAGTGGCTCTTGTTTTGTGGATGTAATACCTTCTCAAATGTTTCTGAGGCTACTAATTAGAATTTTCTAAAATGTACCTTTTTGTCCCTGAATCACCTCTGTTTCAGCTCGGCTGCTATTCCTCAAATGTCACTGATGACTAGTCAGTAGTTTACAGTCATTAAGAAAGAACTAGGCTATTTTATACAGGATGCTAGTGCAGGTTATGCTGGTAAGTTTTCTCAGCCTTTCTCTAGAATGGCACAGCATGATAACCAGCCTGGAATAGGCGGCAAAGCAGGTGGGCACTGCTCCTCCCCAGTCCCCACAACTCCACGGCCACACGGGCAGGGCTTTACTCTGGGGGTCCTCATCACTGCAGACCTGTGAATTCCTTATAAGACTGGTTTTCGAGCTTTAGATTAGGGAAGAGCACTGGATCAAAAGGTGATAAATGGGAGAGGGAGGCGGGTTTGACCTTCAGCTATTCATCCTTCAGTCAGCTGGTTTTCTGCCTCCTGCCTCTTCCCGGTCTCTTGAACCAACACAGATTTAGAGCTCATCTGTGGCTCTGTTGCCAGAAAGCATGATTCCTACCTCCTCTTTTCTTGTATTTGCTTTGGACTCTGACTATGTCTGCTTTGATTTATTCACTTCTCATCTTCCGGAAATTTCTGAAAATCTCTGGTTTGTTGATATCCACTCCTCCCAATTTTAGAACCACCCATTTTATTTTCATTCTGACATTTGGCATGTAATAAAGTAAAAGTTTGTAGTCAATGTGTGCTAATCCTTACACAGATTTTTAACATCTGGAGGCATACATAAATAAATAGCATCTATATAAAAATATTGTTAGGAATTAATCATTCTTGGAAACTGTCTTAATTCTGAGACATTATAACTGAATTTCACAGTTGATGAACCAAATTTGTCAACAAACCATTTAGAAAACAAAGGCAATAAACGGAACTCATTTTTGATCTCTATGTGGTCATCTAGCTTTATGGTATGGGAAAGACTCAATTCAATCAGAAACTCTGTGGGGTCCTAGATATTCCCAGATTGAATTCAACTGGGAATTCTGCTGTGCAGACTTGAACAATCATTTGTCCTTCAGCTCCAGCTCCCTGGTGCTGTTCCTGGCCTCTTGCCAGTATCTTCCTCCAGCCTGCTCTGGGCTGGCTTCGGAGGAGGCGGGACAGGAGGAGGGCATGGAACACCCCTCTTGTTAAAAGGGAAAGTGGGAATCAGCAGGTGTTAGAGGATGGTAAAGACCCTTAGAATACTCCTGGGGCATACTGCATTCTATGACAGGAAAACCTGAAAGAATATTTTCAAAAATTAACAACTCTGGAGAAAAGAGAAGGAATTATTTGGAAGAAGATCTTTGGAAATTAATGCTATTCATTCAACAAGGCACTTTCTTTGCACTAAATATTGTATGCTTGCTGGTGACAAAATGATAAGTAAAACACAGCACAATTACTAATTTCAAGGATTTCATAGGTGATGACATACAGATACAAACAAAACAATTTAGAAAGTATAATGAATGCACAGAGCAGGGGTACCTACCTTTCCAGCACTGTGTTGGTAAATGTTTAATAACTGGCTTTCTGAGCTAGAGAGGGAAGTTCTGATTTGTAACATCTGCCAATTTCCATGGTGTAAACACTCTTAACAGTAGCCAGTTGTCAGCTATTAACCTGAAGAGTTTGAATTCAAAGGACTGAATGTGGCTTGAATGTATAGTTACTGAATGTGGAGTTGGTAAGAGTCGCAAAGTAGCATACCATTATGTAGTATTTCTACCATACAACTTCACAAGCATAAGCAATAAAATGTATTAAAATAATAATTAGGAAGTGGTGAGTTTTGAGTACTTGTTACTTTTGTTTTTAATATTTTAAAAATAATTTATAAGCTTATATAGTTCAAAATCACAGCTGTGTTTAACACAACAATAATAAATTCCTGAAATTTTAACAACCAGTTCAGTCAACAAGTACAAGCTGGTTTCAGGATACCTTGACCCCTATCTAAGGCCTGGGGTGACAGAATTCCTGCAGGACAATCCTTCAAAGGAGGGAGACATCCTTTACCTAAGTAGGTCCCTGTCAGCTAGAAGTTGGGAGGAGAAAGGTAACAGGAGGGAAGAGGGAGTACCGAGGCAAGCTGATGATGCCCACAGAAATAGTACATTGCATATAATTAAAGCAGGGCACTTTACAACCCGCTAATAACCATGCTCTCTTTAAACAGTCACCTTTGGTTTAGGAGTAGGAGTAAGGGAGGAGCCCTTAGTTCCTGTGGTAGACGGAATTATGTACAACAGAGAAAAGCATGTTCTTAAGTTTCATCCATTCCTGTGAGTGTGAATTCATTCTAAATAGCATCTTTTGAAACTGTTATGAATGAGGTTAGGCCTTAATCCTATCACTGGAGACTTTATGAAAAAAAAAAGAAAGCCACAGGAAGAGTGGGAAGCTGGAAGTCAAGGGCACCTGGTAGAGAAAGGGGGTATCACCCTGTAACAGAAAAGCCAAGGACCCAGGACTGCCAGGAGCCAGCCCTAGAATGTCAGTTTTTGAGGAGAAAACAACACCTTGCTGATGCCTCGAGTTTGGACTTCTCCTGCCCTCAAAACTGTGAGCCAAGAAATTCCCATCATTGACGCCAACCCACTGTGTGGTACTTGTCTTAGCAGCCAGGAAACTTAAGGCAACTCCCTAATACATTTAGAGCAGAAATATCCCCTGAAAAGGAAACACTCCTCTCCATCCTATCTGTTCTGAACTTCTAGTTGAGTGCTGAAGTGGAGAGCCAACAGCCAGGAGGGGCAGAGTTGAGGACTTGATCAATGATCCACAAAACAGAATGATCCATTGGCAATTGGTAAATTAGCAGTGGTGTTCATAAACTTGACACAGAGCTGGGGCACCAAGACTGTTGAGTCAGTAGCAGTGTTCAAACTGCCTTCTGTGGAAAGCGAGTGACTTCAGGTTTCCACAGTTGTTGAGGCAATCATCATTTCTAAACTATGATTTAAAACTTATCAAAATGTGCATTCTCAAATGTGTTATAATCCATCTCAGATTTGTTTTGGTTATGACAGAAAACCTGGCTCTAACCAGCTTAGGGCAATGTATTGGCTAACATAACTGAAGAAGTCTAGGGGGAGAACACAGAGTTAACCAATGGTAGTTCTTGACCAGAGGCTAAAGTAATGACACTTTCATCTTTTGAAACCACTTCCATGGTCAGGCGGGCTTTGTCCTCGTAGTCACAGGAAAACTCCAGCAGCTCGAGCACTTACATCCTCTTAGCTTCTCTCTCTCAAGCAACGGAACAAAAAAAATATCCTGGGCTGGCCTCTGGCTGAAACATGCCTGACTCTAAAAGGCCACAAGTGGCATCTCACAGAGCTGCCTAAATGGCTGGGGCAGCGGCTTCCAAACCTGTCTGCACAGTAAAATCACCTGGGAAATTATTTTTTAATTCCAAAGCCCGGGCCACATGCCCGGCCAGTTAAATCACAACCTCTGGGTGTGGACACAGGCGTTGTTTTTAGACGCTCCCTAGGTGCTTCCACCATGGAGACAAATTGACGAACCTTGGTTTAGGGCTCCTAAGGTAAAAGTTTTTGACAGTCTCCTAATTTACTGAGAAAGTCAGTTATGCCTTCCAATTCCTTAATTTCTACCTCAAAATCTTTCAGTGCCTCCTTTCCTGTTTCTGAAGTAGGCGCTCCTCCTGCCTGCCCACACTGGTGTGCACCTGCACCCTGGTCTCAGCCCTCCCACCCCCTCGGCCCCTCTAGGAATCCTCCTCAGTTTGCATCTTAAAGCTTTGCCTCCCGTCAGCTCTTTCCTCTAGACCAGGGGTTCTTAACCCTTTTTTTTTGTTCTATGGTCCCCTTTGCCAGTCAGGTGAAAACCACGGACTCCTTACTAAGTCCACACTATACTGTGTCCCCACACCAATGCGTCCCCACGAGAATAATTTTTCTTAAAAATTTCAATTCAAGCTCACGGACCCCTTGTTAAGAAGCCCTGCTTAAGACCAACGAAAACACCCAATCCTTCCAGCCTGCTATGCCCTTCCTGGGCCTCATCGCTTCTAGCTGCTCCCCCACCTGTAGCCTCACCTTCACAGTAAACCTTCTTAGAAGAAAGGGCCGTCCGTGCTCACGGCCTTTTGGTCTGCCTCAAACCCTTATAATCTGGTCTGGCCATCACTACTCTGCTGAAAATGCTCTCTGAAAGGTCAGCAATGATCCACTTACAAAATTGAATGACAGTCTCACTTGTCTTATTCACTGACGCTGTTTTCTCTCCCCTCTATGGAACACTGTCCTAATTTTGCTCTTTAGATATTAAAAAGTCTGCTTCTCTGGCTGATTTTCTTTCTGCCACCTTTATTAGCTTAAAAAAGCCATTGGGAAAATGTATGGGATATGTATCCTAAAGACGTTTCTTGGGAAATAAGTATCGGGAAACTTTAAAATGAAAATATACTAAGGTAACAATTGAAAGTACAAAAGCAATCCTTTAAAGATACTTTACACTGTTTCATTTATTACAGTGAGAATTACATAAATGATTGCAATCCAGGGCATGGAATACTATAGAGACAGAATTTTCTATGACAAATGAGAAGAACAGAAGAGGAAAACTTGGGGAAAATAATGTATTACAGCATATAGCATAATTCCAACTCTTATTAAAAAGCACACAGAATAAATTATGAATCAACTTGTTTCCCCCACTGGTTTCCATGGTAACACTGGCACCATATCTTTAGTGACATTACATTTTACCATTTCTCGTACTTTATCTTTGTTTTGAAAACGAGGCAGAAATTTCCTTAGTACAAATTTTACTTATTGTACTTTTCTTCATAAGTTCAGGTAACAAATTTTGGAACTATTTAATAATTTAGTTTGAATTATTAATAAGAAGCCTCCTTCCTATTTTCTTTTTTTTTTTTTAAAGATTTATTTATTTTATTCATTTCTCTCCCCTTCCCCCCTCCTGCTCCAGTTGTCTGTTCTTTGTGTCTATTTGCTGCGTCTTCTTTGTCCGCTTCTGTTGTTGTCAGCGGCATGGGAATCTGTGTTTCTTTTTGTTGCATCATCTTGTTGTGTCAGCTCTCCGTGTGTGCGGCGCCATTCTTGGGCAGGCTGCACTTTCTTTTGCGCTGGGTGGCTCTCCTTATGGGGCACACTCCTTGCGCGTGGGCTCCCCTATGTAGGGGACACTCCTGCGTGGCAGGGCACTCCTTGCACGCATCAGCACTGCGCATGGGCCAGCTCCACACGGGTCAAGGAGGCCCGGGGTTTGAACTGTGGACCTCCCGTGTGGTAGACGGATGCCCTAACCACTGGGCCAAGTCTGCTTCCCTCCTTCCTATTTTCTAATAGCCCAAGAAGCTCTGTCTGAATTAGGTGCTCAGCACTGACTGAGACATATGTGTCCATTTTGTTTTTACTGCTTTTTGTAATGGCAAGGTCAATGTTTCCCTTTGCATTGGAAAGGTGAAATATCTCTAAGAAGCTAAATGCAATAAACATCTGGTGCATGGTGTTTCTTGTGGATATATGTGCTACTGAAACTTTAATAAAGTAACTACTAAAAACACTTTGCAAAAATATTTTTCTGCTATAGATTTAATAAAACACAGATAATTACTTTTGAGTTTAAAACATAAATATCATATATACAGACAAAATAATGCTGATACGGCTAAATTAAGGGGAAAAGCAAACAATGGAATTTCAGTATGATTGCTCTCCTTCTATTAGCCTAGCCTGCATTGGTGTTCCTTGTGGTAATGAACCAGCCTTTCCTTCCTCCCCAGCCAGAATCATATCATAAGGGTTCCAGCCTCCTTCCTGATAATCTGAAGGTATGTGAGGCATTGCCAAATACTCCATCTGAAGGAGGAGTGCCTCCCAGAAAGAGGTATTTCCAGCATGCAATTCCTGGCCAAAAGATGGGGAAGAAATAAACTTGGCAGTATCATAAGCCTAACCAGTATTATACAATAAAAGCTTCAGACCACTAGCAGTCAAAGCGACGGTTCAGTGTAACGGTACTGAACAGTACTGGACCTGAGGACAGTTAGCAACCTTTCACAACCAACACCATCGCAGAGGCCCAGCTGGGAGCTGGTGCAGACTTTCCCTCTTCAATTGCGGTCTCTTTAGAGAACAGTGTGTCCCACACCCTACCAATAGGTTAAACTCCAACAAAATAAAACAGCCTGATTCTGTGAAATATCTGGTCAGTAAATATTATTTTCAAGAGAGTAAAGGCCAGAATGAGAAATACTAGCTTTCATGGAATGAGATTAAGAGGTAGAGGCAAAGGAGAAAGGATATGTTTTCAGGTGAGATTTGAAAAGCGATGGAAAGTTAATGAGGTGGAGAGATTCAGCCAAGTTGTTCCAGATGGCAGGATTCCACAGAGGAGGCCAGCACGTGTCTGCAGAAGGGATGAGGATGGGGAGATGGGAGAAATGAGATCCAGAAGAGAGAGAGCATTCTGAGCCCGGATGATGATCAATTCTGAATCATATCACAGAGTGGATGAGAAGCCGTTAGAGAAGGCTGGAGGAGCCGTAAGACTAGACACGGACAGATGGGGAAGTGCACAGGGTCCTGAACAGAAAACATGAGACTATCAAAGAGGAGCAATCATATTCAGGACAAGGACACTGAACTAATGCTGGATGCAGAGTTCCTTGGATTAAAAGATGTTGCAGAAGGGAAGAGACAGCTGACATACTTTTTCTCTCCTGTTAAGACTAAAAAATCGAATGTCTTGTTGCAGTTGATTGAAACTACACATAGGAAATAAATTTCTGAGTAGAAAATTTTTAAACACTGAATGCAAAAATTTTTTAAAATTTCACAATTTAAAGGGATTCAGAGGTCACTTGAATAATCCTTTGAAAGATCATCAGGAAAACTGTGAGACTGTACTTGTTGGATAGAATTAAAGATTAGATTGCTGGCTAAAATGATTGAGTTTCAGTTCTCTCAGGGTCCTAGATTAATGTGTGACCTTCCCTTTCAGTATGGTGATTCCACGATTAGAGAACAGTAAGGAGGCAAGATGGAAAGGAAGAGAATGCGGGTGTGAGCACAGCTCAGCCTTTTAATCCTGCTCCATGCCAATGCAGACAGTACTGCCCACGCATGCACAGGCAGCAAAAAAGAAAAGTTGCTGAGGTTGAAAGAAGAAACCAGGAGGGAGAAAAAGAGGGAAATGAGCAAGGAATGAGCAAGAGAAAGAAAGTGAGTGCAGAGCAGGGAGCAGCTGGATGCCAGCCACAAATGCCTCACTCAGATGCCCCCACTGGGACACAGGTCAGTGCGGCTGCCTGTAGCCGGGTAACAGGAAAGGGACGGGGTGCCACTTCTAGGCCGTGTGTGTGTGGGGAGAGGGAGGAAGTGAAGGCAAATAGAAAATAAATGGCAGGTAGCCCAGCTATAGCAAACAGTTTGAAATCTATGATGAGGTAAAGGCAGAGGTGTTGGACATGACTACTGAACAAGCAGGAAGATGAAGAGGCAGAGTGAGTGGTGACAAAAATGAAAAGTGTCCAGAGCCACACTCTTTGTGGGAGACCAGAAAACATTTACTGTGTGATGTTGACTTTGGTAGACAGAGTAAAGCTTCTGAAAGGAAAATGTCACTGCCAAAGGAGCATGGAAGTGCCTGAGAAAGGAGAATCAAACCAGTTGTCACTACAGAAAATCATTGTAGATGAGGTTAACCAGTCTCAAGGAAAAGCAGTGGCACAATCATGACAAGAGAAAAAGAACAAAGCTTGTGGGAGCCATGAAATTCCAGGCCCTTCTCTGAGAACACAGTCATTTCTCCTGAGAAGAGAAAGCAGGGCTCTCTCCGGTAAGCAGCTGTGAAGGTAGATGCCAAAAAGCCTAGCTTTACTTGCTCGAGAAAATTCCTTTGTCAGGTATGGTTGGGAAGCTGAGAAAATGTTATTTTTGGATTTGGCTCCAAGGCTAGGTAATCAGCATTCTCCTTCTGGAGGAAGGGATGAAGAGACAGAAGATAGCATCTCTTCTCTAGCTTTCAGTATTAAATGTAAAAGAAAAGTTTTTGACAGTGCTTGGTCTTTTAGTGACCCCAAAGTTCCTGTCATAATAGCATTCACAACAGAGACAGGCCCTTTGCATAAAGACTACTTTCTTGGTTTTGTTCTACATTGGTAGGAGGCTGATAAGGCAAACAAATTGAAACAGTGGCTTGAAACCCAAATAAGAAAAAGACTCAATTCCCAAGTCTGGGAAATGCTAAGTTCACCTGAAATATGTTCTGCCAAAATGCTGAGCTTCATACTTCTATGTGGGGTGATCAGAGGACCTGTCAATAAAATATGTATTTGTAGACCTTTTAAAATTATTTCTAAAATAGAGAACGTATTTATTGTTAAAGGATATATTGCTTATAAATGCATATACAACTATAAATGCCCCCAGCTCAGGATTCTAGTGCATAAAGAGCCATGCCTGGCACATAGTAGGTCCTCAGTCGATATTAGTTAAATGGATAATAAGTGGATGAATGAGGAACTGAGGGAACAAAACACTAAGAATGTGAGGCTGTGTGGAAAATAGTCTCCTTTAATTGCATCCCTTTCTTCTTAGAGAACTGAAAAGATGTTGCAATTGCAATATTGCTTTTTCTTCTGGGTGGCATCAACAACAAAGAGCAAGCTAGATTCTGAAACATGAAGCAAAAAAAAAAAATTTTTTTTCACCTCCTAAGATCTTGGTAAAGTTTTAGCCACCGAGGTCTAATAAAGTACTTGCAACATTTCCTAAGAGCTCAAAGAGAACTCAAATGTCCTACCACTTTCAACTAGGGAAATCCAATTCATGTTAAAAGAGAGTCACTGAGTGCCTACTATATGGTAGAGCACTGAGCTAAATATCTGGAGGAGGAGTATTAGGTGTAGCTGTCAATGGGGGAGGGGGGTGCTGAGTTTGGGAGAATTGGAGAGTTGTGGGGGTAGGCGGGTTGGGACAGGAGAGAAACTTCATCTAAGTGCCCATTTTTCCCCAGATATCAAAGAGGGGGCACTTAAGGTTGTGATTACATATATACTTTAATTTTATTATTATAGCCTAAGAGAAAATAGCATACAGGTAGGGGTGGAGTGCTGGAAATCAATTAATCCGCTTGAGAACAACAGGTTTAGACAGCACTGATGGGACTTGAACTTTATTTGTCAGGGCTATTAAGTATATGGCAATGTAAGGCATTGCATTACTCAGGCACATTCTTGCAAATGTTTAAACATAATCAAACATAAAGAGGCAGCAAATTACTGTAGGTTAATTCCATATACACATTTTATTCTAATCATCAATTGGCATTCTTAAGCTGAATACCAAATAAAAAAGAGCAAATATACAGATTTTGAAAAGAAAAAGTAACGTCCCAGCTATAAAGTATCAATATTTTCCTTATTATTCTAGATTTTCAGCAGCTCTCAGTAAATATTTAAATATTTCAGTGCAGGAGATCAATGCTTCCTTAATTTTCAGGAAACTGGAAAAAGCTAAAAATAATTGTAAAAACTAAAAATTGCTTGGGTTCACTCTTTTCCTAGTATATAGGACATATAAAAGAATATCTGGTACACATGAATAGATACCTATTAATTGCTTCATGTTTATAATGTAAAACAATATATCTCAATATCAAGATAAGTAAATGCTAAAATCAGCTAAGAAAATACCTTTTTAGAATATGAAATATCTTTAAAAATGTAGCCCAAACCATAACATAAAGGACATACTTTTAAAAGTGATTTATAACCAGAAATCACTTTGTACAAACGGGAAGGAATAAAGTCAAAACTGAATTACTGCCGTAGACTAACAGCCTAATTTAAAACGGATAGTCTTTCCTATATTTCCCCCAAAGTACCTTTTAAAGGATTCACTCTCCTCTCCAGACCACTTGCAAATGCATTCAGTAAGTTGGGCTATAGTATTATTTCTCTTTCCTGTTATTGACTCAAGATCTATTTCTTACGATTTGCTTTGTACTCATTTTTCTGCCAAATAAAATATTAATTGCATTTTCAGCTGCACTGCTGGTGATCAAAGAACTCTCATATGTCAAGCTAAACTGATAGAAATAGCATCCATTAACATATTTATAGGTTCAGAGCTTCTAGAGCATAATAACATCCATTAATTACTTGACAGTACTCTTAAAAAGAAAGCCACACTTCTACTCAGAGTGAAGTTTGTTGTTGTTTTCTTAACAAATTCTCTTTAAAGTCAATTTTATCTAAAGAAACTAAGTCAAGAAGGTTCATGTATATACACACACACACACAAAGGCAGGATTTTAAAGGCAACCAACCACTCACTAACTTTGCTATAGAATGCATACAAAGTAAAGAGATGGCATAGCAAGTGATTTCAAAGAAAGGCATATTTTAAATGTTATGGAGATTATTTGTTTAATATTTCAGAGTTCTCAGAGAGGCAATCTCAAGTCAGTAATTTTTTTATGACAAGATATGAAGCAATGATTTCTACTTTCAAATAAACTTCTTCAAATATCACAGTGCTACAGTCTAACCATGGACCAAGGAATACTGAATTACCTACATTTCTGAACATGCAATTCTAACCCATAAAACATTTAAAGCTGCCCTGGGGAAAAGCGCATGAGATGTTGAAAATTAATAGAATAAACAATAATTTCATGGATTCACCAGCTGTGTGGTGCCCGAAGCTGCCAGCTACATTTAAGCCCATGGATCGTGGAAAGGACAGTAACACATACTTGATTCTTCTTGATCAGTTAATCAGCATGCAATATGATGGTTTCTCATAATAACTTCAGCACTGGACTCAAACACATTTTCTTTTCAGCAATGAATGAAGGCATTAAAAAAAAAATCATACAAGCTAGTTTCATGATTTCCACATGATACAGCCAAAAGGACGGAGAGCCAAGCTGAGTCTACCTGAACATATGCATCTATACATATTTCACTGAGTTCTTTGTTGCCTGACAATAAATTGTAAAGGCAGTCATATTTGAAAGTAAAAACCATTAAACTGTGTTTATAGAATACTGCAACAGATTCGCTGAGTGAATAACAAGGAAAGCACGATACCTTTAGTAAGTCGCCTCAGAATTTGACAACGGCATTTAAAAGAGACAGCTATCATTCTTGCTCACTGCTTTCTGTGGCAAAGTGTACTCAAGGCTCTGCTCTGGCGGCTGCAGCAGCAGCATATGAATTCCTTGCGCACATACCAGGAGAAAGGTAGCCCCGGCGGGGAGTGACAAAGCTTAATTCCTCTTGGCGGATGCAGAGGTCCGCTACATGTCATCTGGCAAAGCTCTGTCATTCACTACTAGCACCCCTGCCCACCACAGCCTCCTCCCCCTGCGCAATCACAATGCCTTAGAAAGTAAGGCTGTTTCGATAGCAACAAAGCACCAAATTGTATAAAGCAGGGACACCGTGCGGAGAGGAGCCATTCCATAAATCTAATACCGAGCACTGGGAGACGCATTCCGTTTTTAGGCAAAGGGCTATGTATTTCAGCCAGTTCAGCCACCGCCACCCCTTGTCTTCCCTGCATCAAGTCAGCATCCTTTATGGGTCTCATTGAACTGGAAATGCAAGTTAAATGCTTGCACTCTTACTTTAGGGAGAAATGTATGTATCACACACTAACTGTGTTCTTTTACCAATAACAAAAAAGGAAGGTACAGGAGGGAGGCAGTTCATCCTTTTGGACTCGGTAGAAAATAATATGTTTGCCTGTAAAAGGCAACTATACCTATGAAAGAATCAGAAAGAGCTATTTAGCGCCTTAAAATATATGAGAGTCAAGGCAGTCTAGGTTTATAGAAGAAATGCAAGAAGGGCTGAGGGGCAGGGTTTAGGCAAGGCGGGGTGTCAGACAGAAGGGAGTCCCAGCCCCTTTAACCGCCCTTTCCAAAAAAGGACTTGGCTGGGAAGCAGCAGAGTCAAGACTGTTTCTAAAGATATCAGGAATAAAAGCAAACAAGGCCAAGTATTTCTAATTTTAATGTACCTTATTATCCATTTTCCCAAACAACCCTCCCCCAAACCATTCTCCTCATTATGCAAATCAAACAGTCTGGAGACATAGCAGATATTTGTGAGTATCTGCTCCAGTGGAGTGGAGAGCAAATTAACAAACCCTTCACAATCCATTCACAAAATGACAAAGAGGCGGAGCCCGTTTCTTCCTCTGCCAGCACCAGCAGCCCATTCACTATATAGTCAATACAAGCTAACATTTGGTATGGAATTTTAATCAAAATCCAGGACCTTCCCACAGGAGTTAATACCAATATTCAGAAAACCAGAAAAATCAGACAGTTGGCTAGGAAGTTGAAAAAAAAGTCAATTAGTCAAAATGAAAAGAAATACCACTGTCAAACATGTGGTTAATATTCCTAGGGCTATATGAATTATTCATACAGTTTTGTTCTCTACTCTAAGTCTGTAAAAAAACCCATCAAGCTGGTTTCTAAAATAGCTTCCCATATTCCAAATTTAGCTAGAGAGTTTTCTCCTCTTCATTCATAAACTCCATATTAAGTAAAACAATTTCAATCCACTGATATTGTAAAGCATATGTTTTCTATGATGCATATGATCCAGTAGAAAAATATTATTTTTCTGCATGAAAAATAACTGGACATTGTAAGCGTGTACTTTAAAGATTTTTTGACAAGAACAATATTCCCTTACTGATTATGGCCTAGCTAAAGCAATCAGCCACCCCTAATCAATAGGAAAGACTATATTAAATGGCTTGTAGTGCACAATCAAATTTTTATAATTGTTCCCATTAGCAAAAACATTTTTTAAAAATTTCAACCCATTTCATTTTATCTCTATTGGGCCATCTCTCGTAATATTTTAGCTATGCCGATTTTTTGTTGTTGTTCTAAATAGAAATGTACCTTAATGCCAGAAAATTGGGTTATTAGCCAAAGTGAACTAAATATTTACAGTTAGCTATTACTATTTTCAAGATCTTTCCCCTGATCTAACATATTTCTTAAAATCCAGGCACACAGAATATGCAGCTATCAAGCACTATTAATAAAATCTTGCCCATGCCTATTATTAATGTCTATTCAAATAAAACTCAAAATCATACAGGAGTCTCTGTTACTGTGCATACTCGGATCTAATCTGCTGCTTCTTCAAAGCTAAAATGATCAGATCTTCTCCTTTTATAACTAGCATGCTCCACTTAAAATTTTTTAGCCCTGTCCTCTGGTCCCAAGACAGATCCTCAGATGTCCTAATTTTTTGGCAGAAGTAGCTTATCACAGAAGGTTCCTGAGGGACCAACTTAGGGGAACTTTTTCTACTCTTTGGATTATGTGCCTGCCAATTCATATATTTCCTGTTAGTGAGCTCAGGCTCAGCTCCAGGGACCTTGCAGAAATGGAGCCATCCTAGAGTCACCCTTTTCTAGGAAAGGAAGGCACCGACCATGTGTTCCCATCTTCTTCCATTTCTGGCCTCTCTAGTCCTCAGGGATTTCCCTGGCAGCCATTCCCCAGTTGGACTCCTGCCCCAAGCCTTTCATGCTTCTTTGCTAAAGTGAGTATCAGTTTCTGAACTCCAGTGCTGGCAAAATGCCTTCTAGCCAGGGCAAATTTTTCCATCTGAAAGCTTACTGACCTGTAGAACAAAGGTCCCAAATGGCCAAGGTAATTGGTGGAAATGGACCACGGCCTCCTAACATGAGCCATTTCTGGGCCAGAGTGGTCTCCATTTCTCTGCCACCAGATTAGTAGAAGCATATGTCTTTGGGACCCTATAATCAACTCATGCTCATTATGGTTGACCCAGCTGCCTAGATAATTCAAACGTCACAGCAGGCTCTTTCAAGTTTGGGGCTATGGAATTATAAAGCAAGCAAAAATGCTGCAAACTATATTTCTGATTAAGCTCCAAAAAGATCTGGGAAGAGTTAGTTCATGAGGTTTGTTTCTCTTTTAAGAACTCAGTATATGAGAATACGTGCTTGATGGATTTGGGGCTGATTATTCCCTTCCTGTGTGGAAAGAGGAATTATTTCAGGGCTTTAAAAAACAAACATTAGTTTCCCTAAGTTATAAAACAGAATGTCCTTTATGTTTACATAGAATTTAACAAATTACAAAGCACTTTCACACATAATGTCTCATTGTCACGACTCAGTTATGGGTTTTTGTTACAGATAAGGAAGCTGGTTCTCAGAGAAGGTTTTTCATCAAGGTCAATCAGCTAGTAAGTGAGAAAAATTGGGAAAGAATCCAAGACTTCTTGTCCCTGTCTGAATATTCTTTCCACTTTTCACTTTCTCACTGTTCCCTTTCCATTGATGGAAAACTTGATCCAGTTCACAAGGGAAAAATCCAATCAGCAAAGAACTGCAAGCACAGCTCTATTTTATGACAGGAGAAATACCTAGAGTCTATCACTACCACCTGCCCTTCTACCCTGGCTGTGCCCAGGCCCCTCTGACATACAAGTAATATGTCCAGACCCATTGTGACCAAAAGGAACCCCCAAGAGAAAGGCAGTCACACAGCCATCTATCAGGACTAGACCATCGTGTGCCAAGTGTCTCCTGGGTGTGCATTTTAACTGCAGTGTTCCACTCTGCTTGGTATCTTTGTCATGCCCATTTTAAAATATTTTTAATATCATCCCTTATGTCAAGGTGTACTAATTTTATTATAGAATGGGGATAAGGTGTGTTGATAAACCTTCAGATGGGCTCAAGGATTCCAAAGCATTCTCAAAATCAAAGCATTCCAGAGAGCCATCCATAGGTGGGCTCTGTTATCTTATTCTGACCATTTTTTCACCTCCCTGATTTTCCTTCATTGTATGGTTCTTCTTCATAACATCTCTGACTCTAAATTAACAAGCGCTATTTGTAGATTCTTTCAATTCTTAACAAGGAAAAGTGACCATAAACAAGCTTCCTTCCATATACCTATGCCTGGGGAATTCCTCTAAAAAATAAAAAAGCAAAATAATGGGGTTAATTCCCCAAATAAAAAAAAAAACCCTTACTTTTATGTCACTAGAATTAATTTGATTAAAGTTCTAAAATAATTTGCACCTTCTTCCTCACCTCACCTGATTTCATAATTCTTTATATTACAAAATATATTTGATGGATCCCATTTGTTCAATTATTTATTAAACAATAATCTTTCTTTTTCTTTGAATACTTTTGCTCCCAAATGTTAAATAATATGTTTAGATGATTGTTTAAAGAGCACAGGACATGCTGAATTGGCTATTATTGAACATATGGATATTTTCTCCACAATAAATGTCTTTTGGGTATTTCCTAAGTTTTCAAGTGTATTTCATAACACTATGTTCATCGAGGTCTAAAAACATGGCCTCCCAACTCTTTTTCAATTCCTTATGGACAATTTCATTGACTCATCCTTGGCATACTATAATCAGCTGCTTTTATTTTTCTTTGCAAAATTGCTAAAAGCAATTATGACCCTCAAACGTTAAAATTCTTGTGATTGCTGCCTGCGACTTGATTCAAGGAGTGTATCAACAGAAGACCAAACATTAGGATCAGGCAAGGGATATGCCCTCCAAACAGAACTTGACACTGATGAGCTGTAGCTGAGAACTATTAGGAAAAACCACCGCTGATGTGCTGATAAGGATTCTAAGGGAGTGGAGATTTGGTGTAATTGCCCAAGACAGGATTTATTAGGCATTTAAAAAAATATATTTTATGAGAAAACATTTTTGTAGATGTAATGATGCCCTTTAGGTAGTGTCATTAGGATATAATCTTGCAAATCCAGGTGATTAAAAAGCACTTAGTGGCCCTGAGCCTCTGGTACATTGTGATATAAAAGGATGGGTATAAATGCAAACACTATGTGTTATCTGCTTACCTAGCCAGGGCTCTAATGCCCTAAATGGTGCCAAGGAAGTAGGTTGCCTCCACTTAACATGAGCAGGACAGGAACGCTCCCACCAAGGTAAGAACCTTAGAGATTCGTCAGCTAAAAGCATCCAGTGGGAAATGGTACAGAATGGGACATGTAGAAAATGAGAAATGCAGTGCATGAGGAAACCTGCCAGAAATGCTGATATTAAATCCAACTACTTACAGAGACCTTATGTAGAGAGAGAATGGTCTAGAGGTAAAAACAAAACAAAACAAAACAAAACAAAAAACAACCACAGGCTTTAGAATCCAATTGGGAAATTCAGAATCCTGAACCACTAAATGGCTGTGTGGTCTTGGACAGGTTTCTTAGCCTCTCTGTTCTTCACGTGTTAAATGGTGAAAATTATTTCTAGGTTTGTTTTAATGGTTAATTAAGTTTATTTGTGCAAAGTGCTTAGACCAGAGAATAGTTAACAGGTTTTATTCGTCACTATGTGTTGAACATAGAGAATACAATTGCACAATCTGGCATTTGGTTACAGAGCCCAGGCTCTTCCTTACTTTGCTTCCATGAGATTAGCATGGATGATGGATGATTGGTCAGAAAATCATCGGGAGGCGGGGTTGGGATTAACAACTAAAACGGTCCTTTTTCCTGAAATCTTCCAGGATCACAACGGCATGAATTTCTCTCTCCCCGTGGACTCCTGCAATCCTTCCACGCTTCTTCAATCTCCTGCCACTAAAAGATGGAATTCCCTCCTCCCCTCCAGCATCTTGTCCTCCTCCTTCAGCATTTTACCTCCTCCCAGGGCCCCAGCAATCGCCCCTCTGCTTTGACTTCCAAATCCTGATCTTCAGCCCCAATTTGCCCTCTCATTCCAAAACCACATTATTTGATCGATGCTTTGTGGGGAGCCCTCTATGACCATCTCAAACTAAACTAGAACCAAATCGAGCTCAGCAACTTCCCCCCAAGAGGATGCTGGTTCCTCCTCTAGGAATTCACTGACACCGTCGTCATCGTCTTTCACAGCCCGCCCCTTCCAAGTCTGTCTTGGGGCATTTTTGCAACACCACTCACTTCAGCGCTGACTGCCAGCACCCTAGCACTGATGCAGGACTTTTCTCTCACAAGCATGTACTGTGCACTTTATTCTAGGAACTGGGGCACTGGATCCCATACTGGGGATACCTCCTAACCCATCCCTGAATCAGTGGTAATCACTTCTGTTTTTATTTTTCTTAATATCTGAGTAGTCCCTTTGGGTCAGAGTTATGCTTCAAATTGTGTATTGCTAGTCAAGTTTCTGTTCTTTTTTTAGGGATAAATGAAAGGGTACTTTCATATAAATGACCACATGTACTAAGAACAACATACAACTCGTGTTATATCAAATACTTGTGACCAGCAATCACCTTGGGAAACAAGAACATTACTTAAGGGAGGGGTTTCATAGTTACAAAAACAACAGCCTCACGTTAAGCACATAGTCTAGAGCAACTTACAGCAACATTCACTTTCCACGTCACCCAGAACATGCCTTTGGGTTGATGTGCTACTGAGAGGGCAATAAACGCAAGTAATTCAAAAGGCCAGCCCAAGAAGAGGTGGAGTGTGTACTGAAACCATGCTAAATTATGGAAAGGAATGAGATTTCCAAAAGAGCATAGGATGAAGCAGGCATTCCCAGTACCCCTTTCACACCCACTCTCTCTATCCCCCTTTCCTGATTTATTTTTTTCCATATTATTAGCACCACCTAATACACTATCGATTTCAATTATTTATCTTTTTATTACCTGCCTCCCCCCACTGGAGCTCCATGAGGATGGGAATTTTTTTGTCTGTTTCGTTCAGTCTCAAACAGCACCTAGCACACAGCCAATGTTCAATAAATTTCCGTTCAGTAAGTAAAATTTGTGGGCATTTCTAAAACTCTTCTATGAAAGACTTTTTAAAGTCATTTTAAGAGCAAATCCCTAGAATAAGAACATGTTCCTTGAATACTACCTGTTTGTGAAAGGGGGGAAAAACGGGTAAAAGATGTGACTTTGACCCTCCTTTCCAGGGCACAGCTCAGATTTACTCCTGGTACTTCTGACAAGATGATTCAGAAGGACTCTGTTGTTCTCCAAATATGAAGAAATACACAGCCCAGCTAGTTTTTCAGGGAAGGAAGAATTTCAGTGAAGCAAGAACAGCCGAGAAAAAGGCAAAATAGAAGATGCTAAAATCAAAAGTAATTATCCCTTTGGCTTGGCTCTGTGAATGGAGGAAGGAGCAAATACACATTCATCCTGATAGTACATTTTGGTCCAGTATGCATAAATACAGTGTGTCAAGGATATAGCACATCTCTAAAGTCAGAAATGTGTCTGATTTGTAAAAGTTTCTATATTCAGTAGTTTATGGCTAAAAAGCTTTGTAATTCCAGTCATCATAGTATAGGGTTCTGAACTATAACAGTTAGTCTCCATACTGACCTTCTTGCTGTTTAGCTACCACTTTGATGACTTTCATTTTGAGGGAATAGGAGTTAAGCTTTTCATAGTAAGAATGCATCTGTTAAGTATAAATAAATGAACCACAACCAAAGCAACCAAGTCTCCTCAATTCTAAGTTACTTTACCCATTCAAATAAACTGCTTTGACAGTATTTTAAGGTATCTTCTTGATACATAAAAATCTAAAGAATTTAAATGAGCAAAATATAAACCTTGATAAAATTATCATTGTTATCATTTCTGATACAATGAAATGAAGAAATTCCTTCAAGCAATGGGTATTATGGGTCAAAAAAACATACACCAGTAGGTAACAAATGCCATCACCCGCTTGGATATTTTAACCAAATAACACTGTAGCAATGGTAGAAAGGATCAAAAGGCAAAATTAAACACAGATTTCTAAATAAGAAGTCAGAAATTACAAGTTAAAGTCCAAAACAGTTACACATTGGCCGTTTGCTCTTGGGTAAAAGTTACTGAACATCTTCTTTGGCCACCAGATTGGGCCCTGGGAGCACAAAGATGAAAAAGATACAATTCCTTACCTTGAAAAGTTTACATTAGTGGTGAAATTCTAACCTAGAACACTACACACATGGCCCAGCATTTCAACCAACTAACTACAGAGCATTTAACCTTACACATTATTTTTGCTTAAGCCACATCAATGTCACTCTTCTTCTTTTAAAGGTAATGATACCTTGATTTTTTGAGGACCCACTCCCAGTCCATATGGTATAGGTGGGACTGGCACTATCCCCCACTGCCCCTCCAGGTGTGGGCATGGAGGCCTGACCAAGTGGGTGACCATCCCCTCGACCAGGAATTGGTCCAGAAATAGGCAGCATAGTGAGATGCAATCCCAGGACTTTTGTTACAACTATTGCAAAGGAGAGGTTTTTATCCCACTGAGGATGGAAGCTATGAGCCTGGCCTGGCCATCTTATCACCACTACGAGTAAAGCTGCCTTTGAATCACGCCAAGACACAGACGCAGAGTCAAGAGACAAATGACGGATTACAGGAGGTATTGTTGGAACTTCTGGATCTATCCATTCCTGAAGCTGTAACACCCTGAACCCTTTGGTTATATGAGTCAATATGAATCAATAGTCCTCCTTTTGTGAATCCAATTTTCTATCACTGGAATCAAGAGTCTTGACTCATAATCTTTCTAAATCTCAGATTCTTACAAAACAAGGAGGCTGTGCCTGTAAGATCCCTTATATTATAGCTCTGACTTTCTATTTTCATACTGTATTCACCTATTTTATGGGGTTGCTGTGTAATCAAATGAGATAATAAATGAAAAAGTGCTTTGTCAATTTTAAAGCACTTATTAAATAATTATTTTCAAATCTTAAAAATGCATCTCTTTCTATATGTATATTTATAACTGGAAAAAATTAGAATGTCCCAGAGTTCACCCCATTTGTAATATATTTATATAAGGAGTAAAGTCTTGGGAAAAAAGGAAGGCAAGGTCTCCCTCCTTCTGTGCTTCTCTCATAGAAAATCCATATTTTACCAAATTCCCAAGGTTTCTACTAACCATGTCCTATCTCCCTAAGCTCATTACCATGCCTCAGAAGGACCCTTCTCTCTCAATTTTAAAATAGTGACCATTATTTCTCAGTTTTATTTCCATACAAATAACACTGAAGGGCTCCTGGGGAATGTTTGCAAACACCTTTCAATCAGTGACTCTGAAAAGGTCAACGTGTTTCTTTTATTCTCCACCAAAAGGAGAAAACCTTCTCATAATGCCTAAAGGAAAAAAAAAAAAAAAAGACTGTAAAGGTGGAAGGAATGCAGAAAAGGAGAAAAAGAGAAAACGAAGTCAGTGTAGAAGACATTCTTAAATGGATCTCTTTCTGTCATAAGACCATCTTCTTAAAATCTTGTTGTGAACCTGGAGATCCAGCAGGAAAAGTCCATTTTGCCATCTGGCTGCACAGTGGGGCGAGTCGCTACTAGAGAGCAACAAAGGGTCAGAAATGGGATGGCAGGGCTAAGGCAGGCGGCCTGGGAAGCTGACCAGGTGACCAATCAGAGGCCGGAGGTCTGTAGAGACGCCTCAGTGCCTTGTGTCTACACAAGCCTGTGTAGACAACACCTCCAAGGATACAGGAGCAGGGAAGTGGATGTGGCTTAACTGATAGAGTGTCCCTCCACCATACAGAGGGTCCAGGGTTCAATCCCCAGGGCCTCCTGACCCACGTGGTGAGCTGGCCCACGTGCAGTACTGCTGCATGAAAGGAGTGCTGTGCCACACAGGGATGCCCCATGTAGGGGAGCCCCACGAGCCGCCCTGTGTGAAAAAAAGTGCAGCCTGCCCAGGAGTGGTGCCGCATGCACAGAGAGCTGATGCAGCAAGATGACGCAACAAAAAACAGATGCAGTTTCCCAGTGCCACCTGGTAATGAAAGCGGATGCAGAAGAACACACAGAGAATGGACAGAGAGAGCAGACAATGGGTGAAAGGGGGAGAGAAAGAAAGAAATCTTTTTTTAAAAAAAGGATACAAGAGCAGAGGCAGAGTCGCCAAGACCCCAGGGGCCAGGGAAAAGCCAAGAAGTGGGACAAGGGTCAAGCAAAGGTGAGGGAGTTAGGCAGACCTGAGTTCAGACCAGAATTCAGGGAACACCTCAGCTCAATGTGCCATGCTGTCATTGTCCTTATATCAACATGGCCAGCACTTGCATGGAGCTCCCTGTGCCCCAGTCATGGTCTAGGCTTTATATCCATTTCCTCACTGATTCCTCACAATGAACCCATGCCAGAGGAAGACTGTCCCCATTTCACAGTGGAGGGAGCTGCCTCTCCTCTTTGCCCACTGCCCTTTGGAACGGTGACTGTAGATTTGCACGGTCACCTCCCGTGGTACAGAAAGGATCTGGAGGACACAGGCAGTCTTTGCGTCTTTGTGGTCTCAGGACCTGAAGAAACAATAAGTTCTTAATAAATGTTTCCTGGATGCAAGAAGGGCATAGGCAGAGAGGGCTGGGGGAATAAGGTGTACTCATTCCAGGTATATAATCAATGTACCTTGGGATACAAAAGGCTGAGCATAAAAGAGCTGCAGCTCTCAGACATGTGTGCTCAGAGAGCGGCCCTGCCAAGGGCACCTCAGCCCCAGGGAGTGGGGGCCTGAGAGTAGTTCTCACTGGCAGGAGGTCCTCACTACCTCCGGATCATTTCTTTCTTAGGCTTCTTCCTGTACTAGGAAAGCTGAATAAAAAGACATTTTAGGGAGCACTATATTAACCAAGAAGTGTAGGGTAGGCACTGTGGGGGTCTGGAATAAACCGTTCTGGAATGGGCTGGACTCTGTGTGTGAGATCACCTGAAACAGACCTTGGCTAAGCGAGCTCTAGTAACTAGTCAGCTCGAGGGCTGCCCTCAGAATATGCAGCAGATTTACTTCAAGGACTAGCAGATTCCAAACATACCCTGGATCCCTTTGGGCACAGAGAACTCTTAAAAATATACTGAGGAACAGTGGGAAGTCAACTTCATGTATGACATCACGCTTACCAGGGATTCCAAAGTGCTGCCCCAAATCCTCCCAGCCCTAGGGTTTTTAAAATATCCATTGTATACTTATTTTCTAGACCAGTCTATTCAATTGAAACATAAGGCAAGCTACAAATGCAAGATACACATGCAACTGCAATTTTGGCTTTGAGATTTTTTACCTCCCCTTCTGTGATGGTTAGACTATGGTGTCAACTCGGCCGGGTAATTTTGCCCAATTATTGGTCAAGCAAGCACTGGGCTAACTATAATACAAGGGCATTTATGGACTTTAATCACCATTGACTTTACTGCAGTGGTAAATGATAGATAGCTGATTACATTTACTTCAGTTAGGGAGATTGCCATCAGCAATGAGTGATGCTTCACCCAGTCGTTGAATGCCTTAAAAGGGGAAGTGATTCCAGCATTGAGAGAGAATTCCCCAGCTTGTCTTTGGACAGCCAACATCTCCCAGAACTTGTAAAGAACCTTCACTGGACTTTCACTGGAGCCCATGGTTGCAGTCTGCCTGAGGAACCTGGACTTGTGCATCCCTACCGCTGCATGAGAGACTCTGATAGAATCGTATACTATTGACAGACATCTCCTGTTGATTCTGTCTCCCTAGAGAACCCTGACTAATACACCTTCTAACTTTAAAAGTAACTTTCACATGCTCATTTTCAGTGCAACTGCTAATGGAATTTGCTCCTGTTGGAACTTGTAGCCCAATTCTGATGATGTCATCTCATGTTAAGGGTTTCCTTTAATCATCATGCCTTCAGTCACTTTATATCCATGGTTCTAGCTGAAGGCAAGAGAGCTCTAGTTTCATACAAAGCGCACTATGAGATAGTTTAGGCCCAATATGGAGAAGTAACAAATGGACACACCAGACCTTTCTTCCACGAAGCAAGAAACAAGTCATAACATTTAATTAAAAGTAAAAGAGGAAAAAAGTTCACTTTGATGTTTCAGAGGATATTAAAATAATACATACACTTCTCAAAAGGTAGTTAGATACACTGACTTATCTTTTGGGTTGTAGAAATCATTATCAAGCCTGTAAACCCACAATGCTCAGAGCATGCCCTCACTTACTCATATTTTCGGTTGTGGGTCCCAGCAGTCGATACAAAAGTTCTCTTTATAGGCATTTAAAAAAGAATTCTGTAGCTACCTTTCTTTTGGTTTCAGGTCCAGTGTTTTATTTTCAGGACTGACATTAAAACTAATCCCCAGGAGGAGAGGCCTTCCACAGATCCTTTCTGAATTTTTTTTGGGAAGGAGATACAGGAGTTTAATCCACCAAAAGGGAGTCATAGAAGGATGAAATATTTTCCAAAGCATATGCTAATGGAAGTGCACCAACCACTAAGACCCACTACTTATGGGAAGCATCATAAAACCAGTGAGCTGATGGAAATGCAGAGCTGCAAACTAACTGGAAAATTTTTTTTAAAAGGAGCATTTTCCAAGTGGGAAATTAGAGATCCATTTGATATAATTTGTCGCGTATGACAGCTTTTGCGTAAATTCACACCCTGTCCCATTCCTTGGTCCTTCCATTTTCCATGATCAATCTCTCAGCAGGGTTTGGGTTCCAGCATTGGCACTAACAGAATGTGAGACAAGTGCATTCTGCCAATCACTGCATGCTCCCATGATGTAATCCCATCCTCATTCATCAGAAACAGAGGCTATGTTGCTGCTGCAGATTAAATTCCATTCTCTGCCATTACAACTGTAATTTCTCACTTATTTCCTGAGTTTCTTTTGTGAAAATCTTTAGGAAGTCTCACTTATTTGAGGGAGTTCGGATGAAAAAGAAATCTGAGTGGAGAATTAAGCTGTTGCTTTCTTTTTTGCACTGCACTTAGATGCTGTCTTATTATGATGCAAGCCCCTTTGACGCCTGTGATGACAGTCTGGGCCAAACTTGTCAGAAGACAAAAGGCAAGGCCATCTATCACCATTACTTGAAATCTCATCTGGCAAAGGATTTATGATCTGCTCATTTCAGAGGATATTAAAAAAAAAGTTTGAATAAAGCATGTCTGGTGATGCATGAAAATGAGATGGATTTCACAGAAGACCTGGGGCTGACTTCACTTGGTCAGAAATACCTCAATGCCCTGCCATTGTGGAGGGGGCTTGCCTGGGACCACTGAGTGCCACGGCTGAGATATCTGAAGAGTGGCTAATACCCAGAGCTCCCCACGGGCAGCCAGAAGAGCATGATTCAGAGTGCAGGCTCTGGAAACAGAATGCATGGGTTTCAATCTAGTATTTGACCTAGCACAAGTTACTAGAGCCCTCTGTCCTTGGTTTCCGCAGCTACTCACAGGATCATTATAAGGATTAAATGAGTTAGCCTGGTACCTAGAAGCCCCTAGACTAGCACTGGACATAAAGTAATGCCAGCTAAGTGTTTGCAGTATTAATGACCAACCTCACAGGATTGTTGAGGAGGCTGAAGGGGTTTTTATGAGTAAAGTACTTAGAACGGTGCTCGGGATGTAGGAGGTGCTCAAGTGTTAGCTGTTATTATTACTAATGTTACTAAAAGATTTGTAGAAGTGCAGTAGTAGTAGTGATAGTACTAGTCTCTCCCATGGCACATCTCTGCATCCCAAGACAGCCAGGGCTTCAGTTTATCATCCCAGGCTGATACCTTAACTCACTGTTGTCCAACTGGCATCTCAAGGGTTACCCATGACTTATATACATTCTCTTTTGCCTGCGCACACTTTAAAATTTTCTGGAGTCCACTTCTTGGCTTCTCTTGAAAAATCAAGAGGTCTAGTTACACCAGGCATGCATTTCTGCATGTAAACTCTCAACAGTTGAGCAGTGGCTGCCTCTTCAGACGTGGGGGCGATGCATTCTCCAGCTTACCACATTACCCACCAGGTCTACTTCACTCACCGATTCACTCTATGTCATCTGCTTGGCCCTTGTAGGAATTTCTGTTTGTCCCCCTGAATAGTCTAGGTGTCCTTTGGGTGACATGACCTCCTCACACAAAATTTTTGTTTTAAGGTCCTGAACCCATCTGAAAATCTGAGAAATACTAAGGAAACTCTCCCCAGTAGAATACACACAAATTCATATACTCACAGCACATGACAAGTAATTTCCAGGGGGATCCCAAACGCCCTAAAACCCAATCATGGGGAAAAAAACCTGTTGTAAGAGCTTATTCATGGATGAGAAATTTCCATTACTCCTCACCCTTCCTTGGATTACCATTATATTTCACATTGCTGGAAGGGAGAGACCATGATTAAAAAATATGTGTTGACAGTGAGCCCCTGATACTAATGACTATGCTTGTGAGCTGATAAACCCAAAATAATAACAAGGCCTAGAGCAACTTTGTGCCTGGGAATTTCCTTCTGTCAGCCTTCATGTTACTCAAATGTGGCCAGTCTCGAAGCCAAACTCAGCATGTAAATGCAATGCCTTCCCCCCAGCGTGGGACATGACACCCGGGGATGAGCCTCCCTGGCAACGAGGGACCACTATCAACTACCAACTGATGATGCAACTGGAAAATGACCTTATACGGAAGGTTCAATGCGGATCAGCAGAATATCCATGTCTACATAAAATACCATGACTTTAAAATGCTGTTTGACCTAAAGTAAGGGGGAAATGGAAAGGAGAAATGAGTTTATATGGCTACGAGTTTCTAAAAAAGAGTCTGGAGGCTGGCAGAAGGTTTGCCCTCATGCACAACTGAGCAGAGTCAGAGAGACAGATAAAGCAGATACAACCCCCAGATATTGGTTCCTTTGAGGGCTAAAGAGACCCATGGGAGTTATGGTCATGGCCGATGGGGTTAACTACCAGGGCAGATGGCCCCTCTTTGGAAATGGTGTTTATGTGTGATGAATCTGGACTCAGATGGGATCTCCCTTCATAAGACTTTCATGCTAATGTGCTGGAGGTGCAGTTAATGTTGGGGTTTAAGATATATTTAGGGGATTTGAATCTCTGGACTGACAATGTGATAGCCAGATCCTGAGCCTCAACAGACTCCAGCACCTACAATCTGATTTATTGGACTTACCACACTCAGCTAAGATGGAGGTGAAGAAGGACAACCACCACACCATGGAGCCTAGAGTGATTACAACTGAAAATGGGAGGATTGCATCCAGCATCCAGGTGGAATCTGAGCCTCCTCTTGACATAAAGGTGCAATGGACACAACCAATCCAGTGTCCACATAGAAGAGGTGGCATTGGATTGGGAAAAGTGGACATAATGGACAAAGGGTATGGGGAAAGGCAGGAAGAGATGAGAGGTGGAGGCGTCTTCGGGACATGGAGCTGCCCTGGATGGTGCTTCAGAGGTAATCACCGGACATTGTAAATCCTCACAGGGCCTACATGATGGAATAGAGGAGAGTATGGGCCATGATGTGAACCAATGTATATGAGGTGCAGAGGTGCCCAAAGATGTACTTACCAAATCCAATGGATGTGTCATGATGATGGGAACGAGTGTTGTTGGGGGGGGGGGGGAGAGGGGGGCTGGGGGGGTGGGGTTGAATGGGACCTCACATATATATTTTTAATGTAATATTATTACAAAGTCAATAAAAAAAAAATTATAAAAAAAAAAAATATGTGTTGTGTATGGATGCATAAAATGAAGACCTACGTTTGGGAAAATTAAATGGTTTGAAATGATCATAAATTTAGTGGTTGATGAGGTTGTAGTCAAATTTGGTATTCAAGAAATAAAATACCATATGGGTTTGCTATCTCATTTAGAAGATTCAGATTATAGTCATCCCTTCAAATAATATCCTTGACTTTGTCCTTTGTCTTAGCTTCCTCACTAAATCCAATCATTAACCAAGTTCTGCCAATTTCATCTCAACAGTTCTCCACACCATCATCTCCTCTCTGTATCTCCTATCACTGCCAGGGCCACTGTTAGTCTATAAAATAACATTGTGAGCATTAGAAAAAGGCAACCCTTGCTCAAGACACTTTACTGCCATCTGCTGGCAAAAGAGTGCCATAATCGCTACATATATTCACCATATCGAAGATGGGAATGGCAGCACCTTAGACATGATACCCTTGAGCCACGTATGACTGTACGACTGTTTCCAGCATGATTCAAGTTGTAAGCACCCTTGACTTGGACTACCCATTTCTGTATAATCCAGAGGAGGTAGCAGAGAGCAGTGGTTAAGAGCTTTGGCTTTGGAGCCATTAAAAACAGGGCTTGAATCATGATTCTGACAAGTTCTTGGCACATGGGCACAGTGCCAGCACATAGTAAATGCTCAATATGAATTTTAAGTTGTTATTGCCATAATCTGCTAGCATCACTTTCCTCAACTGTAAATGAAGATAATAACGGATTATATTAAATGATATGCATTTAACACATTGGCATGCATTATAGGCTCAATAAATGATGGTGGGATTAACTGTTGCTATTCCTGTAGCCTACTGCTCCCCAGTCCTTCACCCCACAGTTGTCCAGCACATTGTCATCCTAGTTTTCTAGGTATAAAATCATAAGCCATCACTATCCCTGAAGGGCTTCCATATCCCAGCAGGCAGATGGCTTACTTCCTGGATGACCACAGTAGGCAGAGCAAAGACCAGGAATGCCAGAGGCTAAGGGCAGCCCCAGCTCTAGGCAGAGGGTATGGAATAGTGACCTTCTATTTTTTTATTCTTATCTGAAGCCTGTCACCTTTCTGGAACTCTGAAGTCTTACTGGTTGGTGCTTTTCATTTCATCGAAGGAAGACAGCTCTTTCTAAAAGAAGAAAACCTTTTTATTCCCCCATCCCAAACACCTGTTCCTATCCAAGACACGAGGCCCATCAGATGCCCAGTGCAATGTTATTATTTTTTTTTTTTTTACAATCCACAAATCTTTTATTAATTTTTTTAACATCACTTATGCCATGAATTCATAGGGAATAGGTTCCAGTAGCTCAGGCTCTTTTCCATTAGTTCTCACAAAGTGTGCTTCCCTGGGTGGAGCAGGCTGGCGTTTCAGATGGACCCAGGTACCTTTCTCTTTAGCTTCCTTCTTTTTTTGATCATTTTCCTTCACACGTTTTAGGAAGCTATCTTGGCTCTTAGAGTGCTTAATATGCTCAATGCGTACATTAATTCTCTTGGCAAGAATCTTGCCCTTAACCTGTTTGTTTACCACTATACCAACAGCATGCTGGGTAACATTGTAGACTCTTCCCGTTTTGCCATGGTAACATTTGTGGGGCATTCCTTTTTGAACAGTGCCCATTCCCTTTATGTCTACGATATCACCTTTCTTGTAGATTCGCATATATGTGGCCAAAGGAACAACTCCATGTTTTCTAAAAGGCCTAGAAAACATATAGCGGGTCCCTCTCCTCTTTCCCTTTGTGTTTGTCATTTTGGCGAATTACTGCAAGATGGCGGTTCCGGCCGAAAGGCGCAATGTTAATTTTTGACAGGAGGAATGAGCATTTTAAAATGCCTTGGTTCCTAGAATAGACTCTGACTTCTGAGTCAAGAAGGGGCCAGGCTTTCTTGTGAGCAAGAGAAGTCTTGCTCTTAGAAGGGAAGAGACTTAGCTCAGAGCCCTCCTGAGCTGCTGACACAGCACGCAATCTAAGCTTTTTCTTTTCGGCATCTGTTTATACAAATTCTGACCAGGTGGCAAAGTCTTCCCCTCTGCTCTCAGCAACAATCTGCAGGACAGAGAACACCTGTTCTAAAATTGGACCGATTAGTCCAGGGCTGGCATAATAGCAAGGCATGGGGCCACATGTGGGGAGGATCCTGCACGACTCCTCCTCTTGGCTCCAGGCCATCCCACAGCGACAGGGACTCATCCATGAGCAAGAATCTATAAAACCTTGCTGGAAAAAAAATAAAAATAAAAAAAGCCTTGCTGGGCATGTGGGAGGTTAGCCTATCCAAAATACCACTGTGTGCTGCTAGTAGGAAAGCAACTGTTCAGAGCACTGGTTAAGGTACTGGAGGTACAAAAATGTGTATGATGATCCTTGTCTTTAAGGAGCAGGGACACAGCAGATTACAGAATGGAGAGGAAATATTATTTAATTAATGCCATTCTGTGATGTAATTGACATGGGCAGAACCACCTTAACTAGGTAACCATTCTTCAGTGGGATATATGTTATATTGGCACTGTGAGAGGATGTTGTGAGAGCAAAGAGGGGGAGTGAATTAGTGAGGTGAATGGATAAGTGAGGATGAGAGGAAACTGTGGGAAAGTTTCACAGAGTAGGTGGCGTTGGAGCTGGATCTTGGAGGACAAGGAGGTGTGTGTCCACAGGAGCGGCAGCGAGCAGAGGAACCGCAGGCAGCAGGGGGCACGTGAGGGCGAAGCAGGAAAGAAATTGAGAGAACTGAGTGAAGAGCAGGAAGAACCGAATTATAACATAGCTAATACATTTGCAGGAAGTGAATGATGAACAGTAGTTACTATACCTCAAAACTCCACTTAACTTATAAGGACAAAACGTCACAACACTGTGCAGCTTTTCACAGATGTAGGGTACTTCCATTTCTCAATGAATGGTCCCCTGGCCCAGTGGACATTCAGAAATACAAGTCAGCCAGTATTAGAAATCATTAGAACCTCTAAACTTGAGCAATCATTCTCCTTGTCATCCTCTTTAGTTTTGTTTTCTGATGAGAATAATAATGTAAAAAGTATTAGGGACAGCCTAACAATGCAGATATTCTACAAAGTCTATATTCCTGATAGTCATAATGGTCAGAGGCCAAAAAGAATACTTAGAAAAAGGCATAATATGTTCAATATGAAAAATAAACCAAAGCTTTATCGTTACAGAATTCGAGGTCTTAGGAGAGCCATTAGGAGTCTGCCGAACTGGTAGATATTCAAAAAATGCTTGTTGAATGAATGAATGAATATTCTACGTCAGCAGAAAACCTTTTTATTACCTTTTATTATTACGAAGTAATTTCTGTACAGCAATGAAGATTTGAACTGCTATGGAGACAAGTTTTATCCCTAGTGCCTGGCACACAGCTGGCGCTTTAAAAACATTTGGTAGCGAATGAACAGAGGAATAAGTGAATATATTAGTGAACAGAGGAATGAAATTGTTTGAACTTTAGCAATCACGAACAAAGGGAGTATAATCCAAAGGGATGAAGATAAAGACCGAATTCCTTTCACTCCTGACCTACCTCAAGCTTTACTTGGCAATACCTTATGTTCCTTGCATTTAGAGAAGCATAACAATGACCTTTTCCTCACTTCAGAGGGATATGAGAAGGATAAATATGCTAATATGTGTTAATATGTGCAAAGTTCCTTGGAGAGGGCAACTACAGGTATTAATTTCAACACTATGAGATTTCTTGTGAAAACACAGCTGTCATGTCATTAAATAAACCATTTTCAAGGCCACTCAGAATATCTTTATCTAGGACAGGGAATGGGCCAACAAGTGGCCAACAAAACTCACCTAGTCCTCAGCCTTAGACTCACTCAGGGCTCAAGTTGGGGCCAATCAGAAATCTAAGATCGTATTTCAGGTTATGGGGCAAAGAGGTGGGAAGTGGACCTTCCACTGCCTGTGGCTGAGTGGGGAGCAGGGATGAACAGAGGCCCCTTGCTAGTCCATTGAAAGCCCCAGTTTGAACTAAATTTCAGGAAAGAGAAGGTATAAATGGGGTTGAAAAGCAATGGATTTGAGGGCATTTTAAATGGGTTATTCCCCTTGGAGGAAGTTCTGACCCCATTCAAATGACATTTCTCATGTCAGCATTGCAGACAAATTGCTGTAATCAGAAAATACAAATCAAGAATCCTCAGTAAGGGGAAGTTAAATAAGAATAAAACTTATTGACCCTCTTCTTATTGATCTGGACCACATATCTAGATTTATCTGGATTCTAGGACTAGAAAATAATCTTCATGGCGCAGAACAGAGAAAGTAAAATCAAAAGCAATGGTTCTTACAATATTTAAAATAACCAAAGATTATAAGTTTGAAAAAGAAAGAAACACATTGCTAAATAGGACTTGCATCATCAGCTACTTGGGCATGTGTCATATTTTCAATTGCACATAGTACATCAGTACTTGAAATTTCCACCATCATCTCAAATTCCACATACGTGTAGCAGAAGTTAACACATTCTCCCCAGGATAGTTCCATTTCACCTTTCTTCCTCTTTCTATCAGTCCAAGCACCAACCTTCTCCTATACGACGGTAGAGCACTAGGTATCATTGTTTCCTCTTCTGCTGCTTTCACCTGGAACCTGGTCATGATAGAATCGCAGAGAGCAAATATCCAGATTTGTTCTGGAATGAGCTCATTTAACGCCTGAGTCTTTGTTTCCTCATTTGTTCAACAAAGGTAATAATAATAGTCTTGCTCCTCCCATGTTGGCTTAAGGAAGTCTTCCTCCCCTATCCCTTCCAGGGTTTCAATCGGAGTCTGTCTAGCATATCTGGCTACTCAGGAGAGCCAAGATAGAGTAGACAGAAGCACCATGGAAGTCCTCTACTGATCTTACATGACATACCCTGTTTATCTTTCTTTTAAATTTTTAGCAGTTTCTGGAGAATGACTGTCTGGATTGAAATCCCAAAACTTTTTTTCCTACTATATGATTATGGGAAAATACAGCTTTTTATAAGTAAACTGGTGAAATATCAATATCTACCCTGCAAAGTTGTTGAGAATCTTCAACGACAATCTATGTGAGGTACTTAGCAAGGTGGCAGGCTCAATAAGTGCTCTTGTTACTATGACCATCATCCACTCTTTCTCTTGATTCTCACCATAGCCCTGGTTCAGGCCCACTTCACCCTGGACTACTGTGTGCATTCAACAAGCCGACACTCATTGACTAAGAGCCATGATGCATCAGGTGTACTGGGTGCTGGGTATGCAAAGATAGGTAAGAAAGAGCCCTCTTAAAGCAGTTAAGTCTAGTGTCCAAGACAGATGCAGACAGATTAGTAAAATGCAAAAAGTTAGTATTCATGGGTCTTGAGTGGTTCAATAACTAACACTCCTTTTCCCCCATCTAAGAGTTGAAACAAAAGGACCATGTACAACGGAGCCAGGCAGATGAAAAGCAAAATATCACCTTTGTAACTGATAAAGCTGATATTGGAGAGCATGGCTTCATCTGGGAGCCCAAAATGCTGGCTAGTACGACTGGAGCCAGCCAGATTTAACACGTCAGTGCCACTAGCAGTATTAACAACCTCAACCCCTACAGGAGGCGTGTGCCTGTAAGACCTTGAAAGGCGAGGACTCAAGGAGTGTGGGCTCCCAAGGAGAAGTGAGAGGGAGGCGCAGAGCTGAGCATGTACAATTTCTGTCCCAAACTAACTAATCAAATACCTCCGCCCACCTTCTGTGAAAGTGGCAAGGCAGGAATGAGAGTCCAGCAGCAAAAGGGGAAGAAGTTCTCCTCCTCCTGCCGGGGATATATTAGAGATACACACGGAGTACTGTTGAAACAACAGAGGTGAGTACATCAGCCAGACTATGGCAGTGGATGAGCAGGAGTTGGGAAAAAGAAGAGAGCAGAGGGGAAGATGTTTCCAGACGAAGGGAAGAGTGCCAGTGAAGGCATGCGGCTGAGGACCGGCATGGTGTCAACTGGGACAACGAGCAGTTCGGTGCTGGAGTGTTAAGTTCAGTCCAGAGTGGCAAGGCCCGCGGCCGGGGAGGCAGGGAGGAAAGGGCTGGGCTCTGGAAGGTGCGGAGCAGCATGTGAAGGAGGGTGGGCTTTATCAGAGGTGACTGGAGCCTCTGAGGGCTTTAACCAGGCCACGACTTGGTTGGATTTGTGTTTTAGGCAGATTGCTCTAGTGGCTATTGAACACAGATTGGTGCAGGAAATGCAGGGTTAGTTAAGAGAATATTCTAGTACTTCCAGCCAAGGATGACCGGGGTCTGAACCAGCATAGCGGTGTCAGGACCGAGGAGGAGAGGATGGATTTAAGAGACGTTTCAGAGGTATGACTGGGAGAATTTAAGAAAGGCTTTATTGTGGTCTGACCCTTCCTCTTCCCAGCTGACCCTTTCCAATGTACTCTAAACCTCCCACTGCCCACCTAAACTTCTAACCCCCTGCCATATGCCAGGCACTGTGTTACGTGTTTGATCCACATGTTCATGTTGAGTAAACCCACTAGATGGGCTATAACTCCTGGTTGGCAGAAGAAGAAACTGAAGGTCAGAGAGGTGAAGTCTAAGAAGATCCAATGAGTAGGTCATGGAGTTGGAATTCATATCTTGGTAGTCTGAAACCAAAACCTGCTGTGCAAATAAACAAAACTGACTCTACCTTTCTACACACATTCATATGGTCCTACTCCTCTAATGATATTCCCAGGGTACTCTTGGTATCAAACCAGTCTCCTTGTCCCCTCCTCTATCTCATTCCATCCCTTCCTCCTTTTCCATAACTGCCTCTTGGCCATTGCTTACTTGGATGCTTTCCCAGTGAGGAGCTCCTTTAGCTACCCACTTTAATTATATAATGGGCACACATTTTCATTTTGTGGATAGGAACTGTGGATAGGTAAGAAATCCAAACAATCTAATTGGGAACACAATAAAAAGTAAGTCTTCCCTGGGTCCTTCTCCAGAGGCAACTTCTGTTAACCCTTTATGGAATAATTCCAGAAAGATACACAAAACATATATAAGCATAAATAGCTACTTGCTTTCAGGCTGCCCACAGGAAGCTCTCTCTGATTCTTGCCTTCACTACTCTCTTCCCTCTCTGAATCTTCCAATTGTAGTCCACAGCACAATACCCCAGAGTTTAGCACACAATTAACCTCAAGTTGTTTCATAAATATTTGCCTAGTTGTGTCAAATAGTTCGAGAGCGGCAGATGTTACATACTCCTCACAGTGTTAGACACACAGTAGGTATTCAATAAAATACTTGCTGATTAAGCCTTCTTGAATTAATATCAGACTAGCTTAAATGGCATATTTCATGCAAATCTTCAGTAGAATCCATTCCCATAGCTTTTACACGGCAATCTCTGCAATAATTAGTTACTTCAATGGTCATCAATCACTTTTTAGAATTCAACTGTACAAGGAGTTAGAAAAATTATTTTCATGGATGGTGACACTGTAGTGAATGCAGTCATTTAAAAAATTAAATCTCAATGTATTCAAGTATTATAGAACTGGTCATGCAATATAAATTCTAATTCCACTCTGGGCTGTAAATGATGGGAAAAGGAACATGCAGATTCCCCCTCATCAGAGAAACAAGAATATTCTGCCATTTCCACCCACTTTCACAAGGTTTTATAGTCAGTTGGGCTAAATTTTTTAATGTTGGACTTATTGTATTCATGATGTTCCATTAAAGAGGAGACTACAAGGCTCATTTTATTTACTCTTCATTGGAATGAATCTCAGATCATCTGTTAGGGAAAGGTTAAATGCTTCTTTTCACTGTGATACAATGACGTTTTCATTTAATAAACGCTCTAGAAATACACTCTCCTCCCCTAATTTGGGATCTCTTGTGCTAAATTCACTCCTTTTGTTCTCTTGACAGTTTCCAGTTAGTGTTTAAGCATATAGAGTTCTGCTTGCAAGGGTAGTATTTTTGATCCTTATTTTTAATGACAGCAAAGTTCCATGAAAAGGTTCATGTGGATGGCTTACTCTGTGCATTTTACAAGCCCAAAGAAAATTACATTTCAGAGAAGGTACATATCCAATTACTAGGAAATGAGTTACAACAAAGTGGCCATAAGAGGCAGTGTAATAAAGACAACCTCAATTAAAAGTCACCATAACAAAGCAAAAGAAGACATAATGCAATGCACATCAATAGCTTATTCAAAAGCTAAATGCAGAGTGGGTGGTAGACAAAGGGAGTTTCTTTTATGTGCATGTTAATGAATCTTTCTATTTAATAAGCAGAGGACTCAGAAAGGGTATGAGTCTCTGTGATCAATAGAAAGCAGTAGTTAGAATTCAAGGAAGTTTAGAATTCAGGGAAGGAAACAATTCACAGTAACCTTGTGAAAAATTATTCCAGACAATTATTGTTAACTTCCCTCTGTTTTAAAGAACCCATGTGATTAATTAAGTGTAAGTGAGCACAGACACACATTTACACCCTTACCCATGTTCCAATGATTGTGATTATGCTATATACTGGGCTGGGATTTGGAGAGGAAAGAGAGGTCCTGTGTTCATGGACCCTTTGGGGACATGCACAATGCACATTTCACAGTAACACTGCAGTGTTATGACTCTCAGGGTAGACGTGACAACAGTGCTTGAAGCAAAGAGGAGACCTAATATCCTGGGGTAGTGTTGGGAATGGTCAGAGAAAAGAAAAGGGTAGCAGGTGAGGTTTCCAGGCACAAGCAAAGATATGGCATCTTGACAGGAACTGGTATTAATGGAGTGTGACTGGAATTCAGTAAGGCTTAAGCTTGCTGGGCAATATGTGTAGAGAGGGTGGGTGGGGAAGCTGGGAGGGTGGCAGAGGGGCTGACGAGAAAGAGGAGTAGCGGACTTCTAAGGTCTTGCCAAAGATTCTGAACTTTATCCTGAAAGTGATGAACTTTATAAAGATTTTAAGGCAGGGAAGTGGCAAGATTACGTTTGTATCTAAAAGACAATCATGTCATTAGTTATTAGGGAAATGCAAATCAAAACTGTAATGTGATACCACTTATACCAACTAGGATAACTATAATTTAAAAAACAGAAAATATTAAGTGTTGGTGAGATTGTGGAGGGACTGGAACCCTTGTGCATTGCTAGTAGGAATGTACAGTGGTGTAGCCTTTGTGGAAAACAGTCTGGCATTCCTCAAAAAGTTAAACATTGAGCTGACCTAGCAATTCTACTCCTCGGTATATACCCAAAAGAATTGGAAACAAGGACTCAAAGATATTCTTGTGGTATATACATTCATTGGGATTATTTATCCATAAAAAGAAATGAAGTTCTTGCAGAGAGAGAAGTTGGGTGTTCGCAGTATTGAAGGCCAGGACGTGAGAAGCTGGGAAGGAAGATTTATTAACAGCCAGCTGGGCTCCTGGACTCCTGTCCTAATAAAAACCGAGCCCCGAATAGGATTTCTGGATCCCTTTTATACAGAGGATGTAGGAATGGGGAGTCAAACAGTGCTTTTATGCAAAAGGATGTTCTTTGTTAGTTTCTTAGAGGTTTTTTTTTTTAATTTTTGTTGCCATTTTATTTTTTAAGATTTTATTTTTATTTCTCTCCCCTTCCCTGCCCTCCACCCCCAACTTGTCTGCTCTCTGTGTCCATTCATTGTGTGTTCTTCTGTGTCCGCTTGTGTCAGCGGCACCCAGAATCTGTGTTTCTTTTTGTTGCGTCATCTTGCTGTGTCAGCTCTCCGTGTGTGTGGTGCCATTCCTGGGCAGGCTGCACTTCCTTCGCGCTGGGCGGCTCTCGTTATGGGGCGTACTCCTTGTGCATGGGGCTCCCCTTCGTGGGGGACACATCTGCATGGCATGGCACTCCCTGCGCACATCAGCACTGTGCGTGAGCCAGCTCATCACACAAGTCAGGAGGCCCTGGGTTTGAACCTTGGACTTCCCATGTGGTAGGCAGCCACCCCATCTGTTGGGCCAAATCTGCTTCCCAGTTTCTTAGAGTTTTAAGTGTTTTATCTGAGTACCAGATAGATCTTGAATTAACACATATCTACCACATTCCAGGTAAGCTTGAATTAACATATTTAGTCTGCATTCTTCCTGAATATCCAAAGCCTATTGAGCCTGTATCACTTAATTGGCTTTCCAGGAACTTGGCATACCTGGATATAGAATTAGTCTGAATTTATGCACAGGCTATATTATTCTGATACATGCTACAACATGGATGAATCTTGGAAACATTATGCAAAGTCAAATAAGCCAGATCTGAAAGGACAAGTATTATCTTATTCCATTTATATGAAATATCTAGAATAGGCAACGTGATAGAGACAGAAAGTAGTTTTGAGGTTGTTTCCAGGGGTTGGGGAGAGGGGAAATGGGAACTTAACACTTAATATGTCCAGCATTTCTGTTTGGAGTGATAAAAGAAATAGTGGTTATGGTAGTACAACATTGTGAAAGTAATTCCACTGAATTGACACTTAAAAGGGCTAAAATGGCAATTTTTGTTACACATATTTATCACATTCTCAAAAAAAAAAAGTTATGGCGGCACCAGCGTGGAGGATGATGGGAGAAGGCAAAGGGAGGGGAAGGAAGGCCTGTCTGCCAAGGGGCTGAAGCAATAATCATGGACAGGTGATGAGCACTGAACAAGGGCAAAGGTGGGGGGGCGGGTGGGGAAAGAAAGTGGATATCCCAGGAAGATAAGTGACAGACGATCAACAGGACAACTGACTGAGTCAAACCCAGATTTCATGCTTGGGTGACTGGTGATGAGTGGAGACATTCAGTGGATGGGGGAAAAATTAGGAGAAGCATTGAAAACAACACTACACAAATGCAAATTTAAGAGTTTCATCTGTAAAGAAAAGCAGTAGATTGGACAGTACACCTATTGGATATTAAGATATACTAGGAATCTATAATAATTAAAAATGTGTCACAGAAGTATGAGAAGGTACACATATATCAGTGAAAAAGAACAGACCAAAAGCAGATCCATGGATATAGAAGATTGAAACGGATGACAAGGAAGAGATAGATGGTGAAAATGGCAAACTCTTTCGAAAAAGTCAATTTATCTATACCACACAAACATCAAAATTAACTCCAATTTGATAAGCATAACATGTAAACAAAGAGACAGTAAACTATTTAGAAATATATTGAGATGAATATTTAATCTGTGGAGGGGAAGAACTTTCAAAGCACAAGATCAACGTAAGAAATCACAAAGGAAAATATCAACAGACTTGATATTTAAAAATTTTTATATAATAAACTTTATTTTGAAAGAAGTTTTAGATTACAGAAAAGTTACACTGAAAGTATAAGGGATTCCCATATACCCCTCTCACATCTCCCGCAATTAATAACATCTTACAATTGTTGCAACTGATGAATATTGAAGCATTGTTCAATATTTATATGTACATGTATTTAACAAGCACATTAAAAGGCAAAGCACAAATTGTAAAAGAATTTGACACAAATATGAAAAAGGTTGATATTATTCTATGAAAAGAACACATGAGATTGTAAAAATAGATCACCAAGTTCCCAATAGAAAAATGGACTAAGAATGTGGACAAAGAACAAGTAATAAAGAATAAATACAAAATAACTAATGCATACGAAAAACTCTTCAGCATCACAAATAAACACAGAACTCTAGAATAAATCACAGAACTCTAAACTAAAATGATGTAATGTGATTTTTTTTCATAACACTCTGCGCCATACGTACGCTTATACACCAGAGGTAGGAGGTCATTGGAGTGCCATTTGCCAGAAAGCTCCCTGACGACTTGCAGCAAGAGCTTTAAAATGTTCTTACCCCTTGATCCAGTAACTGTACTGGAGGGATCTATCCTAAAGAAATACCCAGAAATAGAGCTTTTATATATTGATATTCATCACTGTATCTTTTTTTTTCCTACTTAAAATAAGGACTTGCTGACCCCTTTGCTTGTAACACTTTCTCCCATCATTCCTCTAGATAATTCTTCCTTTTCTTTCAGGTCTCAGCCAGTGCCTGAACCCTGGACCACATTTGTTCTCCCTGTTCTACACTGCCATGGTGGCATCCTACAATCAATCCCCTTTAACCCACTCATTACGCCAGTGTTTGTCTTCCTCTTGTCTAGACAGTAGCTCCATGAAGGTCTTCTTCGCTATTATACTCACTAGCTTATAGAGTCCATAATACAAAGTATTTGTTGAATTAATGCATGCATGTATGAGTAAATGAATGATTGCTGAGGTAGGATTGTAATCATTTTTATTTTTTCCTATAGTTTCCATGACAATCTTTTTAGTTTTCTAGTCAGAACAATAGAAGCTATTTAAAACAGTATTCTTTCATGCAGTTCACATAATGCACTGAAAGTCAATATATTTTAAATGAATTGTGAATCTTTACAATGTAGGATTTAAAACTAATAAAAACATCAGGTTTCAGATTTGTTTTTAATTTTTCAGTAGGGGAAAAATGACAACAGAATCAACTCTCAGCTTGAAAGCTGGCTCTCTAAGCATGAAGTTTTCTAAGTTATGTTCATTCTGTAATCTTTCACGCTGTCTCCAAAGTCCATGTGTTCTGAGAAGCTTCTTCATGACATGGTTTCTATCCTGTAGTTTCTACTCTGAGAGCTTCCTGTAATTGGCATTAGATTCTGAGATCTGAGGAATTATTTACTACTGTTGCTAATTTACATATTTATTTGACAGGTTATGAAGTATATATAGATAAGCAACATGGATAAAAACTTGCTTACACTCAGTCTCTAAAGTCTGATTAAAAATAGTAAACAATCTTTCTTCTCTGAGTAGGAGTGATAGGCCTTGGGATTCTACTACCTGAACTAAACACTGATTAAAAAAAAAAAAGTTGTGGGAGACTTGGCACTGGCCTACGTAGAGATGCTGCAAATGTAAAGTGACCCTCTACTAGAAGTTCAGGTAATACTTCTTTTAAAAAGAAATAGAGTTTTTATAAAGTGGAGGGAAAATGGTGGCGCCCCCCTCTCTCTACCGCCTTCCTGCTTATTCTTCCAATAAAGCTAGAACCGGGAGAATGTCCTCATAATTCAACCATTCCTAAAATCCCTTGCAGGCCCCTCTGTAATGTAATGAAAAAAACAAACAAACTTGCATTTTTGCTAAAACAATCCTCCATTAGTTTGAACATGTTATATATTATTCTTGTAGTAAAAGATAAAAAATTGCTGGTGTCACTATAATGATGTTCGAATACTTTGCTAGGTTTTTAAATAATAAGAAAGGGCTATTCTAATTATGTGTAATATGGAATGTTAATTGAGGGTCCAGCTTGCCTGGGAGAGGTCACTAACAATTAAAAAGAACAACAACAACAACAAAAGAAATGGGTATTTGTATAACATTCCCTATTCTAATAGTGCTTTTAGTAGTCTAAAAGGTCATATTTTTAGAATCCCATGTTACTACCTTTTGAATATGTAAAGAGAACTGTCCATTAAAATCTCCAAAGCCCCCAACCCACTGGAATATCTCCTGGGACATACAGCACACACAACGCATGCTCACAATAAAGAAGACCTCAATGACGTCATTTATCATTTTTTACATCAGTGCTTGATCAACAGAATTGAATAGAGCTCCCCGTAGAATCGAATGTGGACGAATTAAAGGTAATTAAACAACAACAACAAGACAGGAAAAAAAGTCTAGCCCCTATCTAAATTTTTTTTTGTTTACATTTTTAGGTATACATAATGAAAGGAGTGTTTTATAAGGCTATTAATTACGAGTGATGCTGAAGGGTTATAAATCCAGAGTTGAGTTACGTTTTGCTAGTTTACTTCTAACTTCTCTTTAGAAAATTTTAATTTGTAATGCTCATTTTTGTAGTTCAGGTCCAGGTAGATCACTCTTAATCCAGTGATTCCAAGTGATGATCAAATAAATTATTAGGAAAAAATATAGAATGAAAAAATCAAACCTCTCAAATTGGAGTGATTCTCTGAGTAAATTTCCCAGTTTTCTTGTTCCTCTCAGAAATGAACAAACAGCAGCAACCACAATTAAGACAGACCATCACAAAGAATAGCCTTCAGGGTGGAGTGGGCCTAATCAGACTGAAGGGTTAAGAGACAGCTTTTGGCGATGGTTTTCACTTTGTATAATCCGACGAAGTTGACAGAGTTTTTACAAGGGATTAGGGATGTGTTCCTAGACCTTTCTGATCACCAGATTTGCTAATGAACTGCTCCCTATTCTTCCCCATCAATTAAGCAACATATTAAAAAAACAAACTAATCTGAGGAGCACTACACTGTAACAAGGGCATGCAGGTGGAGAGTGACAGAGGCTGGGGGGAGATGCTGCTGAGCCGCAGGCTCGCTCCCTTGGGAGGTGAGCAGGCGCCGCTCCCCCAAGGGCCTGCCGTTACCACACGTGACCTGGCGGAGCACCCAGAACAGGTTTCTAAAGAAAACGGATGAAAATATGCTTCTCTTTGTAAGAGTTTATAGCAATTTAAAAAGTTAATTTGATAACAAGAAATCATGGCTCAAAGATACAATTTGGTACAATTGTATTGTAGAGCTATAATATTTTTTTTTACTTCTTTAGACAATTAAGAGAGCCTAGTTCTTATACAGCTCTCAAATATAAACATATGTTTTATGTTCATATCCTTTTCACACTTTGTATTGAAAGACACAGATGAATATGGTTTATGCACATGAAAAGACAAAGTTGTGATTCTTTCCAAATTGAAAATTCATTAAATTAGGTATATATTTCGGTTTAAACTAAGGTACATAATTAAAAATTATGTGCTTATATATTTTAAAATCCACAGATTAAAATTTGTATTTACTCTTCTTTGAATGTCCTAAATTACTTTTAGTTGTAATTGACTCCCTCTACTGGCTAACAGTAATATTTTTTTGTGAAAACAATTTTTTTGGTCAATATTTTGACACATGAGATAAACATAATTTGCAAACTCTCTGATAAATTAATAACATTACCCCAGTATTATTGAAAACAGAAATTCCATTCAACATGATTTTCATAAACACAGGAAAATTAGTGTAAGAGGTAATACAATATCCTGTTCATGAATTAGAAGAGTGAAAGGAAAGGAAAAAGCTCACAGGGCAGTTACTACAAAGATAGATAAAGAAATAAACAAAACAAGCTATTGAAAACACATTTTTTAGCTTATTTAAATATTAGGTAATCATACTCGAGGACAAAACAACTTCTAAATGAATGAAAAACAAAAACATCTCAGGATCTGGTTACAAGAAATACATTTCTGCTCATTGTCATTTTTATCAGTGTCTTAAATGAAGCTATAGAAAGTATATTTATAAAAGGAAGAGGGAATGCTCATGTACTATTGGCCGGCAGATTCAAATTATCTTAACAATCCCTTATCCACAATTTCCCCTGAAAACCCTTTTGGTGGCAAAACCTGACCTGAGTGAGGAGGTTGTTAAGTCTTTACTTATCCCATTTAATGGGAACACCTGCACGTTTAACTGCAGAATTGTTGATCTATTTGATTACAGGGAGCTTTTCCAGACCTAGACCCCACCCTCACAGGGCTGTAATATAATGAACAGGTAATACATGGGGCACTGCATTGCCTTCTAAAGGCTGCAATTCCAAAACACATCTGCCCCAGGGTTTTCTGATTAAGGATTATGAACATACAACAAAACTTAATTAAAGGGGCTAAATGTCAGTTTGCATTTAGATCCAAAAATTTAACAGCAAAAGTACAGGAGAAGACATAATTTATTTTAACAAGAGTATATTTCAAAGGGGATTGGTTAGTTTATAAGGAGCTGCTATTTTTTTACATTTACTATTTGCCCAGTTCTTTGCTAGTCATTTTGTATAAAGTGTCTCTGATATTTACAGTAATTTTGTGAGATAAAAATATTAATCTTGTTTTATAGACTGTGGCTCAGTGTGGTTGAATTATATATGCAAACATCACAGCTATTACATGGCAAAATCAGCATTTGAAAGCAGTTCTTCCTGACTTTTAAGGTAGCACCTTTCCAGCTACACCACACTGACGTCCAAAACAGGATAGGAAAAGAACTTGAATCTGAATATGTTGAGAATATTGGAAGGAACTGGGAAGTGTTCCAGGAAAAGAGAGTATGCTGGCATTGGAGTGGGGAGGGGATTTGGAGGCACAACTGCTATCCTAAAAGCAGAGAAAGACTTTTATGTGATTAAAATTAACCTTTTTTTTCCTGATGGGAGACACAGGGATTCACATTTCAGCTCAAGATAAGGAAGCATTTTTCTAACTGTCAGAGACTGCAAGCTTCATGAGGGCTTGTCTTGGTCTATGCTTTTTGCTGATGTAACCCAAGTGGCTAGAACACTGTTTGGTATAGAGTAATCATTCAATAAATACGTGGCTGCCTTGCCTAACTGCCACACAGGTGCTTTGTTATAACTGTTCTCTTTGCCCCGCAGCACTAGAGTGAGCTCTTTGATGCCTGGAATGTGTTGTCCTTTTATCTTCAGCATGTTGACTAATGCATAGCACAGAATACATGATTAATAAATACCCAGAAAATGGGTACCCTGACTTGCTGTACAACACACTGCATTGGAGCAAAAACTGTTGCCTTTAAAATGTGCATAAAACCTAATTTCCTCAGATTCGAGAGAAGGGCTAATACTCGAGTCCATAAGACAAATAGAGTTGAGCCCAAGGTTTCAGTTTTTGATGATATAAATTTGGATAATCTAGGGTTCAGAAATGGTAACATCACCACTGGAAGATGATGCTGGTCATAGTATACAGGATACTAATTGTGAATAGCTATTACACAGAATATGTGAACAGCATATTAAACAGAATAGTAATGGTGAACATATCTGTCTCTCTAAAAGTGATAGAAAAACCCAATACCCTTATACACATCTGATTCTTCTAGGTATAACAGTTATAATTCAGATTATTTTATATACAGAACTTTTCTAGAGATTTTTATATAAACTTCTCAATTTTTACTATAGTTTTAGCGCAAGGGTTCTTAACCTTTGTTCCACGGACCCCTTTGCTAGTCAGGTGAAAACCATGGACCCCTTACTAAGTCCACAGTATACTATTATTTAATAAATATTTCACACCCACACCAACACGTCCCCACAAGAATAGTGTATTTTTTGAATTTCAATTCAAACTCACAAACCCTATGTTAAGAACCCTGCTTTAGATTAACAGAAAAATTACAAAGATAGTACAAAGGTTTCCCCTATACTCCAAATCCATTTCTCCCTACTATTAAAATCTTACATTTATCAGATATAGCACATTTGTCATAATTAATGAATCAATAGAGATATATTATTATTATTAACGAAAGCCCATATTTTATTGACACTTCCTTAGCTTTTATTTAGTTTCCTTTTTCTATGGCAGGATCCCAGTGAACCGCATATTACTAGGTCTCCTCAGTCTCTTCTTGGCTGGGACTATGTCTTACAGACATTCCTTGTTTTTGTTTTTTTTTTCTGAAACACATTATTTTATCGAGGGAGATAAGTTACTTAGAGGTAAACTGGCTACAGACGAAGGGAAGGAATATGTTAGAAGTCGGGTCTGTTAATAGGAGAGAGAGATACTGCTACTATTACAGGCAAGTGTAGGGTCCCTCTATTACTCCATGGTTCAAAAATGGGTCACACTGTCTAGAAAAGTCCCTTTCACATCGCATTGCCATACTCCCTGCTCTTGCTTCTCTTTGCCGTGTACTCACTCTTCAAGCATTTTCTCATCTCCCAATCAATATCATTGCAATGGCCCAAACATTTCAGAATGCTGTGATTTTCACAACATTCCTTTAGCAAATTAATCACGAGGTTGCATTCTTCAGTGTGCAAGCGCGGAGATAAATCAGGATGCATGTCTAGAAGGAGGTGATGAATCACAGCAGAGCGACCCCACGCGCTGCCACACTGGAAGGGCTGAGGCGCTCTTCACTTACCGAGACTCCCGACCCCACTCCAGCTGCAGGGGAAACCCAGGGTCCAGTGCTGTCCTTGCTTTTAATGACTTTGACAGTTGATCAGGTATTATTCTGTAGACTGTCCCTCATCTGGTGTTTTCCTCATGATTAGACAGGGGTTATGAATTTTAGGAAGGAAAAACAAAGAGGTGAAGTGCCATTCTCAAGGCATCATACCTCACTGCCATGTACCTCGATGGGCAGCATTCCTTGCGTTTCTCCACTGTAATGTTACTCCTTCCACCCCTTCCAGTCAATATTTTTTGGAAAGAAGTCAACAGGTACAGCCCGACCTTAAGGAGTGGGGATTTATGCTCCACCACTCTGAAGTGTTTTTAAAAGTAGAAGAGGGTAGAATTAAGCCTCAAGAGAGGGGAAGAATATTTGGGATAAAATAAACAAAATACATCCTGCCCTTTGGGAACTTATATACCAGTTGTGGGAACTCTTAGAATAATAAATAATCTGTAAAAGGAATAAGTAGAGCATCACTAAGATAAGGCATTTCCAAGTGAGAAGTACTTCATGGTTTTCCTTGACATTGGAAACAAGCAGGCCAGTCATTACGCTCCTTTCATCTTGTGCAACATATCTTATTCTTGAGGTAAACTGGTATTTATTTGTTAATACAAATGAATGGGGTGCATGGATGTGGTATTTCCCAACCTGACTGACTTGTTTCAAACCTTTATATTAATTTTCTCCCCATCTATAAACAAAATGCACAGAAACCAATGCACTTACCTTGGGCATTTACCCCCTGAGTTAATGACCCTAAGTGCATGGATAAATTTCAGCCCATTCCCCCTGTCACACACTGCTAGGCCTTATGATTAAAGAGAGTCTTAACATAAATAATGCATGATCAATACATAGACACTGGATTACATGTAAAATATTCATGCAATTCCTCTAAAAAGGAAAACCACAAACTGCAATTCAGACTGAGACCTCTGAAGGGGAAGGGATACAACGTATGAGCGAGTCTGAGTATGTCTGGAATGAACTTTGGGGAGACTGGCACAGGTTTCCTTTACAGCGTAGTTGATGACAGGAATTCAAACCACAGGTGTCCTGGCAATACTAGATAAAATGGTGTGTCTGGCTCAGATATGGCAGGCTTGTCTTCAAGTAATCTGCTATGGCTTTTAGGTGATACTTTTTCCTTCATTCCTCAAATATAGTGATATAATTTACTAGACCAAAACAGACATAGCTTTTGGTATTGATTTAGAACTCACATGGATAACCTGCCTGATAGCTTGCTTATTTGGATTCTTGCTTTAAGAAAAATGATTTTCAAAATGTTTGGTTAAAAATGTATTTAAGAGCAAAATAATGAGGTGACACACTTGTAAAGAAGGGTATTCTTAAAAGCTTCCATTTAAAATTAAACGCAGACTCCCTAAAAATGGATTCAGAATTGATGCATCTCAGTAGTAACATGGTTCTAAGAAATATAATTCTGTGTTTACACACAAAAATATTTAGAGAGTTCTAAGTATTTAAGAGCATAATGAAATCATCAAGAGTGTTTCCTGAGTATTGTGAATTTTATCTCACCACAGATAAACAAAAGATTTTGATGTCAAGAAAATTAAATTTTGCCAGAGTTTAAAAAAAAATCAATAAAACAAAATTCACTGTGCTCTTAGATATTAAAAAGCCTAAAATATGATATATATTCATATTCAACATTGATATTTTTCTTAGGAGAATAAAAACTGAGTTACAGTTAATATTGATCCAACCTTGGTAAATATCCGGTCTTATAAACAGGAAAAATGTAAATCCAAGAGCATTAATACAAAAGTAATGGATAACTAAAAATCCATCTATCATTAATGTCCTTTTGGAACATAGAATTAGCATGTTTGAGTCTGCCATCATGAGTTATGAGAAATTATGGTGAATAACATTACTAGACTGAGTTATAGAACACACACACAGTTATTTGACAGGTTATACAGAAACTATGAGTCATAATTTCTAAATGGGTAAATAAAAAATGGATCATTAGTTGGTATAAACACAAAGAATTACAAATGATTTAGGACCTTTTTAAAAATACATATTCATGTAAAACCATCACATTGGTGAAAAATCCACTGAGTTTAGCTATCCAATAACATGGTTTACTTTTTATGTTAGACAAGTTTTTAAAATCTCAAGTTTAAAGAAATGTAGATGCTTTCATACCTTGAATTTAAATGTGGCTCAACTGACAGAACGTCCGACTACCTCATAGGAGGTCGAGGGTTTGAACCCAGGGCTTTCTGGCCCATGTGGTGAGCTGGCCTATACACAGTGCTGCCGAGTGCAACAAGTGTCATGCCACACAGGGGTGCCCACTGCATAGGGGTACCCCATGCGCAAGGAGTGCGCCCCGCAAAGAGCGACTCCCCATGCGAAAAGCGTAGCCCGTCCAGGAGCGGCGCTACACACATGAGAACTGACACAGTAAGTTGATGCAACAAAAAGAGACACAGATTCTCTGTGCCACCTGAAGAACACACAGAGAATAGACACAAGAGAGCACACAACGGAGGGGAGGAGGGAGGAGAGAAATAAATAAAATAAATCTTAAAAAAAAAAAAGAATCCTATACATCTCTTGTTTAATATGCAATGAAATGTACTATTTAACACAATTTTTTTTCTATTTATACATTCATGTTTTAAATTAAACTTGTTAATTATTAACCTGAAAATATTTTTATTATTAAAATCCTCATGCAAAAATTCCTTTTTTGTCAAAGGAAATAGATATACTTTATGCATAAAACCTACCAGTATCCTTAAGATCCCGTAAGAATTGGGAAAAGGTAAACCCTTAGCTTTCATCATGAAACAATTTAGCAGACTGTATATAGGGAGGTTAAATAACTTGCTGAGATCAGTGGTGTTTTGACAGTGACAAAGGTATTGTTTCCTCTGGGACATCGTTCAAATTTGAGCTTAAATTTTAAGAGAATTCATGACGTCAGTGTACAATTTGATTCAATTATAGTTTACTATTATTTGAGTATGAACAAATGAAGCCAAACGTAAGCTAAAGGTGGGTATACTACTGGGGAAATGCAGTGAGTAATAATAATGTGCCTGTACCTAAAACTTTACAGACTCGGGTTCAAATTAAATTTTCACCCCACGCTATTATATGAACTGGAGTGAAGCACTGTTTCTCCTCCTTCCTGAACTTTAAGCTTCACTGGGACACAGACCATGCCTAGAGAGCTCTCTATTTATTTATCCTTAATACATAGCCTTAATCAATCAAGGGAACATTTTGTGACCTACTGAACTATTATCGGAAACTTTGGTTATAAGGAAATGGATTCTAGACACCAATGTAAAGAAATTCATAATTTATTTTTATTCAGTTTGGAATATTCAGATTGAACGTTTTAAATGTATCTGACTTCTTTCTCCTTCCTTCCTTCCTTCCTTCCTTCCTTCCTTCCTTCCTTCCTCCCTTCCTCCCTTCCTCCCTTCCTCCCTTCCTCCCTTCCTCCTTCCTCCTTCCTTCCTTTCTTTCTTTCTTCAAACTCTCTTTCCCTCTCCCCCTCTCCCCCAGTAATCTCTAGTCTGCTTTCTTTTTTTAAAAAAGATTTATTTATTTATTTATTTCTCTCCCCTTCCCCCCCACCCCGGTTGTCTGTTCTCTGTGTCTATTTGCTGTGTCTTCTCTGTCCACTTCTATTGCTGTCAGCGGCAAGGGAATGTGTTTCTTTTTGTTGCATCATCTTGTTGTGTCAGCTCTCCGTGTGTGCAGCACCATTCCTGGGCAGGCTGCACTTTCTTTCGCACTGGGCTCTCCTTACAGGGCACACTCCTTGCGCGTGGGGCTCCCCTACGCGGGGACACCCCTGAGTGGCATGGCACTCCTTGCGCACATCAGCACTGCGCGTGGGCCAGCTGCACACGGGTCAAGGAGGTCTGGGGTTTGAACCGCCCATGTGGTAGACAGAAGCCCTAACCACTGGGCCAAGTCTGCCACCTCTAATCTGCTTTCTAGCTCAACAAATTTGCTATTTCTAGTCATCTTTTACAAGTGATATCAATTTTTGTCATTACATGCTTTACTTATTTCACTGAGTATGTTTTCAAGGTACTTCCATGTTGTAGCATGTCTCATAACTTCATTTTTCCTTATGGCTGAATAATATTCCATTGTATGTAATGCACCACATTTTATTTATCCATTCGTTTGTTGATGAACACTTGGGTTGTTTCCAGCTTTTGACTATTGTTAATAATGCGGCTATAAACATTGGTATCTAAGTATCTGTGACTCTGTTTTCACCCTCTTTCAGTGTGAAACTAGAAGTGGGATTGCTGGGTCACATGGTAACTCTATATTTTGAGGAACTGCCATGATGCTTTCCACAATGTCTGCACCATTTTACATTCCCATCCACAAGGCACTAGAGTTCCATTTTCTTTACATCCTCTCCAACACTTGTTATTTTCCATTTTTAAAATAATAGCTATTCTTGCAGGTGTAATGTGGTATCTTATTGTGGTTTTACTTTGAATTTCCCTTTGGTTAAATTTGGTCACATTTATTCCTAGATATTTTATTCTTTTAGATTATACTCTAAATGTAATTACTTTCTTAATTTCATTTTTGGATTGTTCATTGCTACTGTATTTTGTGTGTGTGTATGTGTGGAATCATTTAACCTCTAAGCCACAGTTTCATCATCTGTAAAATATTTACCTTATAAGGCTGTTGTGATGAAACGAGTTGAGAACGTGTGGGAAGTGCTGGTGTTCAGTATTTATTTCTTTAGTCCTAGCACTTTTCATCCTGTAGAGAAAGAGTGGTTTCCTTGTTTGTCCTCATATTTGGGTAGTAAGCTCATTGAGGTCAGGGCTGTGTTATTTTTATCTATACATCCTATAGGAATGTATCAGCAGACTGCTGGGTCCAAAACAAAATTGAACATTCAAAAAGCGTTCAAAGTATTGTTTAAACCACTTCTCCTTATAAGTTTTTGAAGCAGAAAAGATATAAAATAAATCAGATTAATTTTCCTTTCCCTAAAATAATCTTCTTCCAAAAATTTCGTCCCTCACTTTTGTCTCTTTGTCAACTCTTCTACTTTCTCAAAGTGTGGCGGGGTGGTAATAGACTTTCTTGACTCATAGAAAAAAACAGAAAATACCTAAGAAATTGTCTAGCAAGTGGTCTTATTCCTCAACATACATTTATTGATCACCTACAATGTGCCAGGTAGTATGCGAGGTATTGAGGATAAAATGATTATGAAACAATCTCTATTTTTAAGGAATTTAAAATTTAAAAACGACTGCACAAATAGACTGTAATGCTTAGAACTAACTGTACAAATGGACAGTGACCAGGAAACTCTGACCCACTATCAGCAGTAACCAGACCAGAAAACTCTGACCCACTACCTGCAACAATAGGTGCAGGAAGTTAGCCACTGTCTACAGTAAACATCCTGGCTAGTCAAACTACAATCCCTGCACAGTCAACCAAAACAGCCAGGACTTAATAACTGACAGCTTCTCTAATTTTTGCCTCCCACCCCCGTTTCCAACTTAAGATCAACCAAAAAATGCCAAATATGCTCCCTAACCTATGCCCTACCTCTAGATAACCCAATCCTGCCTCCCCATGCCAACAGCCTCCAGTCATGTCAGACCTGAAGTCTTCCCTTTTATTCTCTTTTCTGCCTGCCTTTGAGTCTCTGTCAGATTCAAATGATGCTTGCTGACTCCCCTGCTATAGCATGCTCTGAATGTCTTTATTCTCATTTGGGGGCTCTTCTTTTATTTCCAGTGCCCAAGAGTCATCTGGGGTGCTTGTTAAAATGTAAATTCCTGAATTCTCTCTCTGAACAAATGAATCAGAATCTGGCAGTAGGGACTAGAAGTTGCAGACTCATCTCCTGCACGCCCCACTCTCTTGTCTGAAATATCCTCCCACTTGCCATCACCACCCTCCTTACTCATCCTTCACAATTCTACTCTGATGCCACCTCCACCAGGAAACTTCCCTGCCTACCCCTGCCCCCAGAGAAGTGATCTCTTCCTTTCTGACTCTTTGTTTACCTGGTCCCCACTTCCATCAATGGCAAACTTACCAAACTGCTGTGTAATATACGGGCTTATATATCTGCTTCCCTCACTAGTTTAGGAGTTTTGGCAACAGAAACTGGCCCCTGTTTACTTCTGTACCCCAGTAGCTAGCAACAGAATCTATATGCAATGAATGACCAGGAAACATTTACTAAATTGTAAATGGAAAAATTTTAAAAGCTCCCTGACTGAAGAAATTGGGAGTTTTCTTAGTCAGAGATAGGAAAGTGTAAAAAAAAATCATTTACACTTGCCAATTCAATGAATCAACACAGTAAGAGTCCTCACATTGCAGGCTGTTTTGACAAGGCACAGAATTTTATTATTTTTAAATCTTCATACGTGATGTCTTCAGTTGTAATTTCTAAGTTCAGAACTTGGTATTTTAAACCAATGTGAAAAATGAACTTTGTTTCACTTTCTAAGTCCACCTATCAAATCAGTTTCATCTGATTTAAACCTAATGAGGACTTGTTTTAATAAAATGAAACTAGAATCCAATTAATAACTCAAGGACTTTAAGTATTCAAGATATGAAATACTGGCAGTAAGATTTTTCTATTCACATAGTATTTTTTTTTAAATAATTTAATTCTTTGAAATACTATGAGACAATAAGAATGAAGGGAAATATGTAAGGCACAGAAGATCAGTAGGGAATATGAACTGGCTTAATTGTCAATTTGATTGTCAAATGTGTCTTCTATGTCTTTTATTTTCTATTTTGTTACTCTAAAAGTTTGTACCAAATTCAACCTAAAATAAATATACCAGATAATCTTGATTTGTCTGTAAGCGTATTAAATAACCTTTTTAAATATCAGTATCCAACGTTTACTTCTCTCATAATCTTCAAACTATCAAAACATACATTTAATCATTGCATTTTCATGCACAATTTAAAATAAACATTACCTTATTGAGTATACTACAACAGAATGTGCATGCCATTAAGTCTTATTTGATGAAGATTTGTTAAGATGACTTCTTCAAAGTGGTACCCCTTTTATATTCTTGGTGAACAGTGCTCCTATAAGTCCAGCTGGTTAAGCCAGAAAATGGCAAGTCAGCCTAGTTCTTCCCTCACCATCCATCCAATCCAAACCACCTACCCATCCATCCATCTATCCATCCATCCATCCATCGTTCAAATCAAGGTCTTGTAAACTGCATTTTGAAATATCTCTCATATTTCCTTCCTCTTTCCTATGCCCCCTTCTGCTGCTATAGTGCAGACCTTCATGACCTCCTGTTCTCCTCCCTCCTCAGCTATGGCCAGAGATATTTCTAACTTCCCAGCTGTAAGTTTGCAATGACTTTCTATCATCAACACCATAAAATCTAAACTCCTCAACAAGGTACACAGGCTCTTCCATGATCATCCCCCAAGCCAGCTTAATATTTTGTCCCGGCCCCTAAGACATTATTACTTCTTGTACTTTCTGGAACTTGCCATGTGTTCTTGCCTCCCTAGGCAATGCTTATGCCGGTCAATGACCTGGACTCCTCTCCTTACTCATTGGATTGGCAAAGCCCTACTGTGTCTATTAGATCAAAGCTTATGCATAATTCCACCCAGAAACCATCTAATTATAGTTTGCTTTTTTGTCTGTGTATCTGACTCTGCTCTAGATTTAATATATGGTAGGCAGAAGCACTTCTTTTCTTCATTTTTGCCCCTTGCCAAGTGGAATGTCTGACAAAAGGTAGCTATTCAGCAAATATGAGTTGAATGAATGAATGGTTGTCTACTTCACCTAGGCCTAAGACTGCTCCTGCCAGAAACTATGAAAAAAAATTAAAACATGTAATAACTGGGAATAAGGCAGATTATAAACAGTTTAATTAAAATACACAAATTGGTGCCACCTCCCTAGCCCCACCTCTCGTCTTCTCTTTCCCCTTCTCTCCAGATCTCACTAATTTTGCAGCAGAAACTTTGATAAAGACATTTAAATCTGGAGGCTTAAGCAGGAAAGAAACTCCCTAGAATAATAAGATGATTTTCCCACAGAGCAACATTCAGATGGGACTGGCCAATCCCTTATGAAAAATTGAGTATCCATCACTTTTCTGAAGTCAGTTTCCTTATCTAGAAAATAAGGATGATCATTGATTTAGCTTCCTAGACTGCTGAAAGCAGATACCATGAATTGAGTTGGAGTAAACAATGGGAATTTATTAGCTTTCAGTTTGAGGCCAAGACAATTCCAAATCAAGGCGTCATCAAGGCACATGGCAGCATCTGCTGGTCTCTTCCTTCTCTTCTGGGTTTCCTTGCTTTTAGCTTCTTGCTTCTGTGGCTTTCTCTCTCTCTGTACTCATTCTATTTATAAAGGACTCCAGTAATAGGATTAAGATCCATCCTAAATAAGGTGGGTCACACCTTACCTGAAGTAGCCTCAAGAGCTGCTTACAATGGGTCCACACCCAGAGGAATGGATTACATAGAAAAACGAGTCTTTCTTGGGTACATACAGTTTCAAACCACCACAATAATCCATCCTGTTGTGACGGCCAAATGTGATAAAGTAGAACTATTTTGAGAAACATTAAAAAATCAGGTAAATTTAATTTACTATTATTCCCAGCTTATAAGAATGCATTTTTAAATAATTTTCCCTTAGTGGAGTTTAACTGATTTGAGGGAACAGGATTTCTGATTAGGATTTGGATCTTTAGATTACTGGTGCCCTGACCTGGCTGTTCATAAGAATCTCATGGGAACAGACAGCTGTCCAGGCCTACCTCGGACCTGGTACATCAGTGTCTCCAGGGGAGAAGCCTGGGGATTGACATGTTTAAAGCTTCCTGGAGGACTCTAATAATCCGCTAGATTGGGAACCACTGTTTTAGGTCTAATGCCATGTAGGAAGGTGCTTCCAAAGCGAAGAATGGTATTAGCAACACACTTGAGCCACAGACAGATTGAATTAAAATCTAGATGTTTAACATGCATTCCTCACCCCTCATTATAAAAATAATTTATAAATTATTACAGTTTTAACTGGGGCTTGACAGAGGGTGAAGGGCATCCATTTAGGAATGGAAGAAGAGTGAAGTAAAACAAGGTGAAAAGTAGGAGGTCTAAGTTTCACCTGCTTCAAAAGGAGCTAGAAACAATTTTATCTTTTTGACATCCTTATCCAACAGGGAACTGGAGTTTGTCCTCAGTTTTCTGAACCAGCTATTTTGATTCGTATGCATTTTACTCCCCCACCACCACCTTTACTTCCTTCCTTTTCCTTCTCCCAACCAAATTGTCTCTGTTACCTAGAAAGAAAAGTCCAGTAAGTTATAGAACATAAACATTTAATAACAGCTCATTCTTATTATGAGAAAACGTAAGGCAAAAAATTAATTTTCTTGAATGTTGTAGACAGAGGGCAGTATGTACAAGCCAACTGTACAAGCAAAAACCTACATGCCAATTTTGCAGAAAACCCTTCCTTCAATACTGCTTTTTGTAATGGTGTTTTTTAACCTCAAAATATGTTGTCATTTATAGTGGGATGGCATTTTTACTCTTAAAAAAAAAAAAAAGCCAGGAAGGTCTATTTCTCCAATTAAAAAACTGTATGCATATGTCATGACCACAGTTTTGGAAAGGGTATATACAGAGATGTGATGACAAGCACCATGCCAGAAAACTCAGTAGTTAAAAATGATAACAGATCTTGTCATGTCCTGTCACTTTGCAAATCTAAGAAATGGTTTGCCAAAGTGATTTATATTATGGCAGTTGAAAGAGAACTAAGAATTTAATCTTTAGAAGATCATTTTTTAAAAATTCTCCATGGCTTCCTATAATAGTACTGCATTTGCTTATAATAAGGATGTATACTGAACAGTAATTGTGTTGGTCTTTTCTTTAATTATCAATGACTGCATTTAAATTCAATGTATACAAATGACAAAATTGTTAGCAGTAAGATTTTTAAATCATATTTGGTGCTCTAGAGGAAGGCTTTTTTCCCCTTATTTTTTGTGTTTTGGTTAACACAGATATTCTTGGATTAAAAGATAACACCTCAGTAATTTTCTTGTCTAGAACAACTGGTAGGAGTGCATGCCCTGTTTCCTGGAGATAGGAACACTGATCGAATCTGCTACATAGGGTCATCACAACACAGTTCCCATGGAGATCTGACTCTGGCATTCACTTTGTTGATTGCTCTTAAATTTCTTCAAATCCCCTGACATGTTTCCAACTGTAGATTCTTCCAGCTACAATCCACATATTGACTGGTCAGTCTTCCCGGGCTACTGCGATGCTCTTCAGAGGATTGTACCACCCTCAATGCCCCATCAATCCTGACTATGTGAGTTGCCCATAGTGGGAAAACAAGATGAAGGATGTTGTTCTAAGATGACTGCCAAAGTTTTTCCCAACGTGTTGAGCCTAGGAACCCACTTTCCCTCACTTTACTTTTAGTAAACTGACAGCCAGAGTGGTAAATATTGCAATTAATCTTTTATCAATTTAGAAAAAAACCATAATAACTTGAACTAAAATAAAAATTCTCCTAAATTATCTTTCTTTCTTTTTTTTAAAAAAAGATTTATTTATTTATTTATTCTCCCCCCCCCCCTCCCCCGGCCCCAGTTGTCTGTTCTCTGTGTCTATTTACTGCGTCTTCTTTGTCTGCTTTTGTTGTTGTCAGCGGCACGGGAATCTGTGTTTCTTTTTGTTGCATCATCTTGTTGTATCAGCTCTCCGTGTGTGCAGCGCCATTTTCCTGGGCAGGCTGCACTTTCTTTCGCGCTGGGCGGCTCTCCTTACGGGGCGCACTCCTTGCACGTGGGGCTCCCCTACGCGGGGTCACCGCTGCATGGCAGGGGCACTCCTTGTGCGCATCAGCATTGCACGTGGGCCAGCTCCACACGGGTCAAGGAGGCCCGGGGTTTGAACCGCGGACCTCCCATGTAGTAGACGGATGCCCTAACCACTGGGCCAAGTCCGCTTCCCCTAAATTATCTTTTGAAAGAAGACGTTTCCACCGTATTTCTTGGAACATCTTAGAGCAAGCATTATTTCCATAAGTAAATAAGTTTTGGAAACAGTGAGGTAAACAGAAGCAAATCTCCTTCCTGTAGAAATTCTCACTAATGTTTTCTGTAAATCTACAGAAAATCTACACACACTAATGACCCCAAAACATTATTTTGCTCTTTTCTCATACAGAACCCTTCAGATCCAGAAATCTACAGGACAAACTTTGGAAGATATTATTAAAGGGGCAAAGGAGTGACTAAATAATGTATTGTCAGTTTAGGAAACTTTGAAAGTAAAATAGATGCTCTTAATCCTCACAATGGGAAAACAGGCACAAATTAGAACTGTCCCAGAGGGATGTATGGGCACTACAAAAAAGCATGAAACAAAACAAAATGTTTTGAGGGCTAACAAGAATAGAAGGGGAGTCATAATATACCCAAATTGAAGGCTCCGAGGCTATAAAGTAAAAAAGAAGCAAGTATTATTCTGTGATACTATTAAATAAGGCAAAAAAAGAATCAGATAAAATCATATTGAGTAATATTTTACACGATGTATAAAGGAGCTTTCTAGCAATTAGATCTATCAAAAAAAGAATGAATTCTGCTGAGAATATGTGAGCTCCCTTCCAAGAGGTATTCAAAGAAACTTGTGAGAAATGTTGTATTTCTGTACTGTTTCTATGATTTGACTCATAGGAACTTATTGCAAAGCCCTGAGACATTACCACAGTCCAATCCAATTTAACAAGATTGTTGCAAGGGAAGACACAAGTATTTTATAATCCAACCTTTTAAACTAACTATTTACCCAAAGGTATATGAAGAATATACTACTTAACAAATGAAAAATTATAAACCTTGAGTAACTGAGTTTCACATAAGTTGGGTCACACTGAACACTTTTTCATGAGGTCTTGGTCTCAGAAGAGGCCACAGCATTTATGTAAAAATTAATGCTCTGGGGAAACGGATGTGGCTCAACCAATTGGGCTCCCATCTACCATATAGGAGGTCCAGGGTTCGATGCCCAGGGCCTCCTGGTGAGGGCAAGCTGGCCCATGTGGTGAGCTGGACTATATGGGGTGCCAGCCCATGCGGGAATACGGCCCCACACAGGAGTGCCACCTTACGTAGGAATACTGCCCAGGAAAGCCACCCTGTGCAGGAGTGCCAGAAGATGCAAAGAGCTGGTGCAGCAAGATGACTCAACAAGAGACACAGAGGAGAGAAAATAAGAAGACAGAGCAGAACAGGGAAATGAGGTGGCACAAGAGAGTAATCGCCTCTCTTCCATTCTGGAAGGTCCCAGGATTGGTTCCCTGAGCCACCTAACGAGAATACAAGCAGACACAGAAGAACACAGAGAGAATGGACACAGAGAGCAGACAACAGGGAGAATGGGATGGGGGGGAGAGGGGAGAAATAAATAAAAAACAAATCTTAAAAAAAAAAAAAATTGATGCTCTGAAAATATCCAGGGGCAGTTGTGTTAAAATTATAGAATTGGGAGGTTCAGACTTGGGTATGTCACTTGAAAATGAGTATGGCAATATTTCCATTATGGTTGTCTGTCCTTATAATAATATATATTTTGCTAAAGCTATTTATGATATTCATGGTATTGAAGCACTTTAATCAGATCAATATAGGAAAAAACAAACGAAGCAGAAAACTCTACACCACACGATCCATTTTTCCTCAGATCTTCACTTACCCCAAACCAAGCTACTGGAGCAACAGGGACCAATCCCCCAGTGCAGCATTCAGTAAATATTGTTTGGGAAAAAAAGAGCAAATGAAAGAACGTAAACAATTGAATTTCTACACATGAAATCAGAATTTCTCATTTTCTTTTTGGCTTGAAAATGCAAATAAGTTAGGATTCTGCAACACAGACCTGGCTTCATTGGGTAGTTTTCTGAGGGACTAAAAGCAACACAAGAGCAAGGTTTCTAAGTGAAACAGTTTGAGATGCTTCATATTAAGAAAAGGTAAGAGAAATACCAATCTAGAAAATTGTCTGAGATAGCATCAGTACAAAAACTTGAAGCACAGCTACTAATTTGGGTCCTTCTGCAAATATACATCTAATTAGTGAAATTTCCTTCATTAGCTCAGTATGTTATAGACTAAATAGCAAAGTGGTAGGGAAAAAGATGGGTTAGAATATGAAACAAACCATAGAAATGGTGTTTTGTAGAAATGATGGAGTAGGAAAGCATTGGCATCAAGCCCTCATGCCATAAAACCCTGGCATTCTTCCAGTTTGAAATAATAGTTTGGGAGCTTGAATTAGTACACAGTTACATTTAGCAGACTCTGGGAGTGTACACTTGAGTAGCAAGAAAAGACTATTTATATGTAGCTTTTGGCTACAACCCACACTAAAAATACATTTTACATTGCAACCCAGCACACACATTTATATTTATTTCTGTATGCATACCCACACCTCAGAAATCAAAGTTTCATGTAACTTATTCTTTCTATATGAGAAGCACTCTGATAATTTATGTTTCATCTTTTCTATACTAAAAAATGCTGGTAGAGAGTCTCTGACCAGATTCATAACTCATTACTGGGAAGTGACTCACAGTTTGAAAAACACTTACCTAATCAGACACCTGCCTTTAAAAAGAAGACGACTGAGGCCCAGAGAAGTGATTGCCCAGATCACATAGTCAAGAAATGGCATGTCAAATGAGGATCCAATCCCTGGTTCTCAGTTTACCCATCTGGGTGCTTCCTAGCAGAGATGTCTGTGTGTGTCAGTATGTGTGGTGGGGGTGGGTCGAGCACAGGGCACCCCAGATTATGTAGGAAAATGCATTGGCATTTTTCCTGGGATAATCAATTTATTATCCATGAATTAATTTCTCACACTGTTTTACTATTTTCTAAGGCAGCGGGTCCAGGAAATTTCCACAACTGAATAAAGATCAAGTTTACAAATCCGAGTGAGTCTTTAGAATAACTCTAAGCCACAGGACTGTGGAGTATGTGAGACTATCACTATATGGTGGCAAAATATATTTATAATTTTATTACGTCAGTTACTTATCTATAAAATGGAAACGATTGCCCCCCCACACACACACTTGAAAGAATGTAGGGATGAAATGGAAGAATATAAGTAAACAGTCCTTTATGAATAACAATGCAATTTATAAATACATAAGATTAGTATATACATATAAATGAGTTTTTAAAATGTGACTATTCATAAGGTTAGGCTAGCTAGGTTATGCTGTGATTACAACCCCTAAAATCTCAAGAGCATACCTCCAAAAAGCTTCACTCTTGTTTACCTGATTTCAGTGCAGTCTGAGTGAGCATCCAGGGTGGCTGTGCTCCATGTGTAACTCCATGGCCAAGCCGCTGTAAGATGGTGGTATCACCATCTCTATATGTGTTCTAGTTCAACACAGCGGGAAAAAAGAGAGCTAGAGGGTGGAGAACTGGTTCTTAAATACATTGGTCCTGCAGCATCACAAATAATATCTACTCACAGCCTACTGGCTCCATCCAATAACTGCAAGGGAGCCAGAAAATGTAGGGAGAAAAGCCATATGCCATGAGCAGTGAGTTCCCCAAAAAGAATGCTGCCAAATGTGTTAGAAACGAACTATAATCAGCTACATTAGTGTATATTCCTCAGCTTCACCAGTATAAAAATAGAGCGGTCACCGTATCATCATGATCAGTGTTTCTTTTTCTCAAACTGTGATCCAGGAGCATGTACAATACAGTTTTTAAAGCTTAAGCATCTATTTATAATTGGTCTGACCTCTACCAACCAATGAAGCAGTCTGTCAAGGAGCTATAATAGTTTATGTCCTTAGAGGTCCTGAAATATATTGCAATCATGTATAGAAACTACACTCTGTTGATCAGGGTATTTTTAGCACATTTCTCAAAGCATCACTGATCTGGAAGAATTTTAGACAGTATAGTTAGCTGCTATCTTCATTTTGTCCATTAAATAAGATCAGCTGGGTCCTAAAATGAAGTGACACTGGTTATCAGAAGCAAAAGCAAATTTCCTAAAGAGACCCAATTTGTCTTCAGGATATTTATTGGTTTTTTGGCACTTAGAACTAGTCAAACACATCAAGTATTTAGTTCGGTTAATGGATCAATTAATTTATCTGGTAATACCATAAAATCTAAAATTGCTCTTTCTAAAGAACACAAAACGAAGAATTCTCTAGAGCACAGCTCTAACCTCCCAAAGCACATACACTCCTTTCAGGAACCTTCTCCATCTGGATCTCAAAGTCAGAACTCCATGAGTCTGTCTGTGTGTATGTACAGCAGGGGTCAAGAGACAGCTTACATTCACTCACAATAGTATGGTAGAATGAACTATTGCTTCAACTTCTTCAGGTCCCTGTAATAGAATTATAGACCTTCACCCTTTGCTGTGTAACTCTGTAGTGACTCTCAGTGGAATAGGTAATGTATATCCCCTCACCTCATTGAACTTTGGCCAATGGACTCTGGGAGAAGTAGCAGAATGACAGTTCTAATGTGATACCTTAAGGGGCATCATATGTTTCTGCTCAGTCCTCTTGCTCTTTTGCCATCTGCCAGGAGAAGAACATAAACCAAGGAGCTGCTGGTCATAGAATGAGAGACAAATGGAGAAGGTCTGACCCCAGTCTGCTCCCGAGGCAAAGCTGTTCCAGCTATCCCACAGAGTGAGAAAAGAAAATAGGGGTTGTTGTAAGCACTGAGAGTTTGGGGTTGTTACACTGCATTAAGGAAGAAAACCCACATGATTCAAGTGGGAAAAAACATAGAAACAGAACATCATTATTTTATGTATTTCCAAAACTATTTCTACAAACTCTTCATTCTATAAAGACAAAGTCCTCTTCTCTCCCCTCTCCTCCTCTTCCTCATTCCCTTTTCTTTCATAGCTGATAAATAGAAACCAAAATCTACTAATCATTAACATTACCCAAGATGTCTTAACAGATCAAAAAGGGTTTGTGAATTAATTGGATTAAGAAAGATTTCTTCAGACATAATATGTATGTCTTGATTGCTAACACTAACGGTCTAAATTTGATGGCCTAAATTTGATGAAAGAGGCATATATTTTCTTTTTTAATTCAGCTACTTAACTCTACCCAGAAGATTTTTGGTTAATATTAAGATAAACCATGTTGATATCAATCTTTTCCTACCTATGTAACATTTATTTTGTATGGGCATAATTATTTATGTATATTATAAACCCTTTTACCAATAAAAAGTATATGGCTTATCTGTTATGGTAATATAAACAAAAAGATCAATAGTGAGCACATAGTGAATACTGGCTATGTGCCAGACACTATTCTATGTACCTGACAGTACTTATTTCCTTTAATTCCTTTCATAAAAATAAACCAAGAAAATAGAAACTTTCCATCCAATTTACAGAACGGAAATTCAAAAGAAGCAATGTCCCATGGTGAAAGAAGATGAAATCAGGACATGAATTTAAGTCTCTCTTACTCTAAGATCTAAGCTTAACCACTACTTTAGTGTAGCCCATATCTAAAGGAAAATGGTATGTATTTTGAAGATAGCTGGATAATTACATATATTGTGAAAATGCCTTAACATGTCTTAAATTCGGTTTTAGGGACTGTAGGATGAAGGTGCTATAACTGCATAAGATCACTGGTGCGCTGTTTTGGACAGGAAAGTTCAGTATTGAGTATTACCTGGTCCAATTAGATCTGCTTATGGCTGTTTACAAAATATCTGCCTTATTTAAACACTAGAATTAAAAATAAATATGATAAGGACATGACCAATTGTTAGTTCAAAATTCATCTGCATGAGCAAACATTGATCAAGCACCTACTTTGTGCCAGATATTATGATAGAAAAGATAATAATTAGGTCATAAATATAGATTAAAAACACAATGCGGTGAGAGGGAAATTAACTATTTATACATGTTTTTATACATTGTTAGCTGTGGCAAAGACTCCCAAATTGCCATTCCAATATACCTTCTCTCCTTCTTTCCTAGTAGAGAGGACTGGTATTTTGACGAAGATGGCAATATAACTCAGCAAGCAACCTATATTGTCCATGTGACTAAGTTCTGGCTAATAAGATGTAACAAAGGTGGCAGGAGTTTTTGGATGGGTCTGTTGGGGAAAGCTCCTTTAAAAAGAGGGCTATCTATCTGGGATGTGGCTATTTTCCTTAGCCTTCTTCCTCCCAGGGGCTTGGGCAAGATGCCTGAGGTTCTGGGTCCTGGGTCTCCAGGCAGCAACCACATGGATGGCAAAGAAGGAAAAACAGACAGTTCTTGGTCCCATCAGAGACTGTGGCATCACCCTCACAGCTGTGGACTGCCAACCTCTAAAATTCTTATTGCAGGAGAAAAATAATGGACTCATTTTTAAGTCGCTATCTTTTGAGTCTTTATAACTAACAGCTGTACACAATTCCTAACCAATGTATCAGGTGAGATAGGAATAAAATGGATATGACATCCCACTGAAATAAGAACTCTTCACATTTTAACTGAAATGTCTTGTAGGATTTTAACTTCACTGCCTAATAAATAGAAGTTCTTTTCTGAGGAAAATCAAATGAGAAAGAGTAGCATGTTTTGCGACATTCCAGAGGTGAAGTGTGCTGAACAGCACAGCACTGTCACTGCAGGGCATCACTCTAACACAGACGCTGATTTCTTTTTGCCAGGAGAGAGGTGCTTTCTACATGAACCACAGATGGGAGCGGCACAAAGAAACGTGTGGCCCACACAGCAAAAACAGCAGGAACCAAAGTTGCTTGCCTTGTAAATCCTGAGATCTGAACAGGATATATGCGAGGCTCTCAGAGGTCTAGTATAGCAAAGTTCTTCTTTTAATTACAGCAGCATAGTACTATCATTAATGCTGTGTCAGCAATTACTTTATACAACCTTATTTTCCAGAGAATAATAAAATGTGTTTGGGACTGATACCTTCGGCTGAAAGTTGGTATTCAGCTCTCCATCTACATGTCTTTTCTTGCTTCTGACAAATTGGAAGACAGCCTGCAATGTGCTGCCTTGAAATTGTGCAGGAGAAAATTCTGAACGAACAGCCCTCCAAATTGCTTTGCTTTTGATTGTCTCAAATTAAGGTCTGTGAACTGTCAGCAGTGATCACTGCTGTCATGTTTCAGGATGAGAAATGTGGTTTCTACGGCAACAAAGGTTCAAAATGATTAGTGCTTAAAAATTAAAATCACCTCTCTGAACTGTACTTTAAAGAGGCAAACCAGAATCATGCTATAGAAGTATTAAATTTTGGCATACAGGTCTGTGGTGGAATGGTTTGTGAAAAACAATACATGCGAGAGATTTAAAGAAAGGATAGATTTAAATTAGATCAATGTGAGAAGAAAATGACTTCTCTGAAAGAACTGAAAGACCATCCATTGAATAAGCTTTATGTATGATGTTAAAAGAGTCATAAAACAGTGTAAAGGCAATATTAAGGGATTCGTTATTAGAAAGGATTATTGCTAGAGAGATTTGAGGCTTAAAGAATAGTGAAATCTCTTAATAAGACTGATAGTATGTTAAAAGCTGCATATTACCTCCAAGTTTCAATTACAATAGCAATCAGTAAAATTAACAACATTTATTGAGCATTATCTGTGTAACAGGCCTTTTGATAACATTTTTACATGTATGAACTTGTTAATACTAATGACAGCTCTATGAAGTAGGTACTTTAATTACACCCATTTCACAGATGTGGAATCTGGGGCAAAGATATATTCAAATCCTTTACCTAGTAGCAGTGATAGGCAGTAAGTAGTAGAGCCTGTGCTTTTCCCAGTGCTATTTAAAGGAGCACAATTGCCTGGATTGTGCAAGAATCTATTATAGTAAGTAAGCTTTATCATAACAGACTTGAATGGTTTTATGAAAGAAAGATAGAGTTTAAGATACTCACACAGAGATTAAAGATTATATGTTTGTAATGTTGAAATGATACTAAGAACTTTCCTAGGCATAGAAACAAGAGTGGGAAGGAGAGAGAAGAATCCTGGAGCAAAGAAAAGTTACAGAAACAAAGTCACTAAAAGAGACTATGAAGTCAATAATAAAAATTCTCAGAAGCCCAGTGGTGATGGTGGCAAGGGAGGCTGGCAGGACAACAAGCCCATAGTCCAGACATAAATTTCTGACTTGCTCCATTTTGCCTGGAGTTATTCTAAGACTCCTTTATGACAAATTGGAGAAGCTGATCAAATGTGGCAGGAGGATAAAAACTTTAAGTACAGCACACACACGCAAGCATAAAGAGGAATACAGGTGACAAGAGAGGAGAAAATCTGGGGACAAAGGTGGCAGGGAGAAAAGTAAGGTGTCAGGGGAAAGAACCTATCAAGAAGTTGCCTGAAAAAAATAGGTGGCTAAGGAGCATTCCAGGAAGAGACAGGCAATCAGTCACAGCTGGCAGGACTTCCAGATATAAAAACTGACATTACTAAGACAAATCTTTTCATAATCCTATTTCTTATCAATTTCAGCCCAAATCTGTTCCACGGGGAATATGCTTCAGCATTAAACTTCAACTATGAGCTCTCTCCTCCACTCCCCTCTTACCAGTAAATAAAGATAGCTCTTAGGATATTAATACAGTTGAACAAGAAGAAGAATCTTGAGACAGGAAAAGGACAGAGAAGGTGAACATATATTCTAAGTATTTGAATTGTTACTTATTTGCTGCTAAAAATCCCTAAGAAAAAGTAACATGAAAATTTTAAGGAGAGATACCGGGAAAAAGGTTTGCTAGGTAGATAAACTGGTCTCATGAATTAGACAAAATTCACTACGGCATTATCTGGAAGAGGAGGCTTTAAATTGAATATACATCAGTACTTGCTTTGGCAGTCAGTTATTTTGCAACTTTTTACTACTTTTTGTTTGTTTGTTTTTAATTTTGTTACAATACTAACATCCTAACATTCACTGGTCTATGCAGACTAAAAAGTCCTCAGCAGGGATTTTTAGGTACAGCTGCAAAGATGGCTAATGCTGGGAAAGCTATGATCATGTGTGCATTGTGGTGGGTTAAATAAAGCATTGAGCTAAACAGAGGTCAGAGTTCTTCCATTTTGTACAAGAAGGGTACTAAGTCATTACCCTAAGCCACACAAGATGTTTGCTTAAGTTGCAATTCACCGTGACTGCATTTTTTTTCCTAGGTTCTGCAAATTGTCCTCTATTTCACCTCTAGTGATCCCAGGATACTCTCTGTCTCTCTCTTTTACACACTCCCACTTCATAAAATCACATCATTATGCCTTATATCTCTAGTCTTTCTATAACTTCTACTTTCCTGTTCTTTCTCCAACCTAGTATCCCTTTGGGATTACTTTTTAAAAGCTGACAATATTGCCACATCTCTTTCCTCTGTCTTGGTCCCATTTCTTTACTCTTTTCTTTTATTCCTTCCACAAATATTTATCCACCCTTATCCACCATGTGCCAGGTGCCATCTTAGGCATTCAACAAGGCAGACCAATGTTATATCCTCATGTTGTTTAAATTCTAGCAGAGGAGATCAGAGATTAAACACATGATTTATTTAATATTGCCATGATAATACACTATAAAGGAGAAGGGCAGAGTGCAAAGAGAGCATTTAACAATGGGAGCTCACAGGTCAAAGAAATCAAGGAAGGCTTCACTTGGGAAGAAGAAAGTGAGCAAAGAGGAAGGGATTGAGGGGAAATCCACTGCTGGTGGCCAAGACCCCTGGCTGGAAGGCCTAAAAGCAGAGGAACGCAGGCGTCTGAGGACTGGAAAGAAGTAGAGATGGGCTGAGAGGGAGCAGAGGGGGAAGCGAGCTGTTGAGGCAGACAGAGGGCAGAAGACGTGGGGTCTTGTAAGTTATGTTAAGAATTTTATTCTTTCCTCTAAGAGCAACGTGATGCCATGGAAGGATTTTCAGCAGGATGGGAAGGCAAGGTCAGCTGTGTATTTTGAGAAGGATGGTTCCTGTGACTGGAGACAATGGATGAGAAGGAGAAGGGTGAACTCGGGGAGACTAGCTAGAGGACCATGTGGTGGTGCAGGTGAAAGGTGATGGGGACTAACTCTGGTGTGCTAACAGTGAGGAGGAATGGAAATGGGTAGGAGTAAGGGATTAAGTACGGAGAATAAAGGTGCCTGGTAAACGCCCTTGATGATTCTCCTACTGCAGTACTATGAAGATGTCAACAGTTGCTGGAATGAAAGCTTACCTTCCCATGTTCCCTCTCCACTCCAGCCAGAAACCCTCCCTTCCCAATTCTTCCTTTACACGTTTAATATTCTTCATTTTGTTCAGAGGTTTTTCAGGAACTTTGGTCCTATTGGTTCATAGATTGGCATGATTTGTAAGTCAATATATATTTTTCAGTGACCACAAAACTGAATCTACAGTTTTCTTTGGTCATGATAAAGTTCTGGGCTAAAAGGATCACATTATCAAAGTCATAAAACAAGTACAATGTCTATTGTAATTGCTGACAACAGGAGAACCAAGATGAGAAAACACGTAAAATAATTGTTAAAATCTACTGAATCCTTACAAACATGCCAGGTATTATAGGCGGATTATCTAACATAAACAACACAGAACTCCTATAAGGGGGTACTATAATTCATTTCCATTTTACAGATTAGGAGACAAAGACTTACAAAGGCAAAGCAATTTGTACAAAGAGTAAACACTGGAGCCCTAAGCTTGACTCAGAAACTGATTTGCTTATTTGCTAAGGAACAAAGCATCTCAATCTAAGAAGAGGCTTTATCTTGTACTAATGCCCATATAACAGTTGAAGCTGTTATTGAAATTCCCCCACAGTCATGGTAATTAACATATCTGTCACTCTATTAGGACTGTCATAACTTGACTACTTCTGTCTTGTTTCTGCTTGGTGGCAGTGGGGTACTTAATATTCCTTTGCCCATAACCCCCTTTCCGACCTGCAAACTTAGACTCATTTCAGGTTCTAGGACTCAGGCAAGAGAGATTTAAGGAACAGCATTGCCTCAGTATTGTTCTGTAAGGAGCAGTCAACATAAAGCTATTTGTGCTAATCTGCTGTTATTGAGGCCCCATGTTCCTAACATGGATTTTTGTAAAGGAATCCCTTCCTGAGCCTCAACCCCAGCAACATGCCCAGTATACCTAGACCTGAGATCCTACCTTTGGCAGTTCTCCCCTGTAGCCCTGAGATCTGTCATTTTATCCTGGCTCTTCTGACATATTCCTCTGAAGTGAACTGAGTGGGCCCTCAAGTACCATTAGAGTCTAGGAGCCCAGCATCTGGGTGTGGCCTGGAGGTCAGATGTGCTGGTGGCCACATCATGTATACTGGGCCCCCAATGCTGAAAATAAATCTATTTGTAGCCCAAATCTCTGATTTTGTGTTCTGCCTGGCCTTGCTATCGCCATGTCCATCCCACAGCGAAAAAGTTCTAATACCAGGTCCTGCCTCTCTTAGTTGGCTCTAGCCACGGAGTTTAACTGGGTCATCGTCAGCCCTGTCAGTGCCTATGAGGCAGAGTGATAGTGACGGCAGTGCCAGCATCAATGAAAGGCTCCTGACCTTTCATGTAGTCACTCCATATTCTCCTGCAGAATCTGAACCATGACAAGCAATAATTTCTGGCTCCTGGCCCAGGCTGAAGATGGGTTGACATTTGAGGTCTAATGCCAAGAGTGCTATTAATTCATTAAGGAGCCTTCTCTTGGCCCATCCCATTAAAGGAAAAAAGGGCAAAAATATGGAGAGGTAAATGAAGGCTGTGTTTTCAGAATCAAAGTTCCATCTGTGTGATTAGATAATATTTATTGAGTACTTATGTGCCAGCCATTGCACTGAATATTTTGGAAAATTATCTCATTTAATCCTTACAACAATACAATGAGGATGTATTATAATTATCTCCATGTAATATTTGAGAAAAATTAGGCTTGGAAAACTAAAGTAGCTTGCCTAAGATCACAAAGCTAAGACCTCTTGGAGCTAGGAGGCAGCCAAAGTCCTCATTTGCAACCCTGATGGAGGGTTCATATTTTCTCTGAATAGCCAGATGCACTGAGGAGATGGATAAGGACGTAAATATTTTAAATGTGTGCAAATATAAATTTCAAAGTTAGAAATGCAATTTAAGAAAAAGCATACAATGTGGCCAATTATCTATGAGAAAGGACCTTGGTTTGGTGTTGAAGGATAATGCTCAAAAAAACAACTCCTCTTTCTTTTACAACTGTTCATAGTTCTCTTTTGCAAAAAAAGATGCAACATCTACTCCAATTAATAGGAATAAAAGAGAATTATTCTGACAACGTATTCCCCTAGGTACTTTGTGTGTACTGTATCTATCAGTAATGAAACTCTGACGGAAGTTTTTACTTAAAAGTACTTTAAAATCCTTTACTGCAGAGAATTGTCTCCAGGGCCTAAATATAAAAATAATTTTCCAATTATGCTTACTCATATATACCACTCATTTATTTTTATTTAAAAATAAAATTTCCAAAACAGATAAAGCAACCACGTAAAAAAAAAGTAACAGGGAAGCAGACTTGGCCCAGTGGTTAGAGCATCCGTCTACCATATGGGAGGTCAGCGGTTCAAACCCCGGGCCTCCTTGACCCGTGTGGAGCTGGCCCACGCGCAGTGCTGATGCACGCAAGGAGTGCCCTGCCACGCAGGTGTGTCCCCTGCGTAGGGGAGCCCCACGTGCAAGGAGTATGCCCGTAAGGAGAGCCACCCAGCGTGAAAGAAAGTGAAGCCTGCCTAAGAATGGCACCGCCCACACAGAGAGCTGACACAACAAGAGGACGCAACAAAAAGAAACAGATTGCTGTGCCACTGACAACAACAGAAGGGGACAAAGAAGTCAACGCAGCAAATAGACACAGAGAACAGACAACTGGGGCCGGAGGGAAGGAGAGAGAAACAAATAATCTAAAAAAAAAAAAATTTGAAAAAAGTAACAAATTCACAGGGAAAACATGAGGAGAAAGTGAAATTGATCATGCAAGAAAGTTAACTGTAGGGAAGTTAAAATGCCACAGAGATATCAGATAGCCATACTAACATGGCAGCTATAGGCATAATTCAAAATTGCCTGGAATCACATTTTAAAAGTTAAAAAAAAGAGTGAATATTAATTTTAATAAATTTTAATAACATTTTATTTAAGCCAATATATCAAAACTATTTTCATTCCAACATGTAATCAAATGTATGCAAATTTTTTAAAAATTAAGAAGCTGTCTCAGTTCGTTAGAATTTTTGGTACTAAAATTTGGAATTTCGGTATGTAGTTTGCACTTACAGAACATCACAATTTGTTCTAGCCACATGTCAAGAGAGGTTTAAGGAACAAACTTCTATATCCCCATGAGGCTAGTGGTTTCCATATTGGAAAGCTCAGGGATAGACAATCACAGATCTAAGATACTCATCAAGTTTACAGAACATCATCGCTGCCTATCTGCAGAAAACAGCCAGCTCCTTCCTCACTCTTATCTTTGCCTGGCATTTTCCCCTTCATAGCTTCCTAGCCTCTTGCAACTCATACTAGAGAAAACCATTTTCTGTCAACAGAACACTGCAATATTGAGGTGTAAAATGATACTCCACTGTAACTTTTCTTCTCTGCTTTATGCAGTACCTAGATCTCCTTGCTCTTGTATTATTTTCTTTTCATCCCTCTCGCCTTTGATTTATAAGAACTGCCAGCTTTTCAGAGGTTCATTACTGACAATTCCATAAAGTTTCCTGCACGAGAGGTCTGCTCTTTCTTTCTGACATGAACTGTCCTTTTCTATTTGCATTTTTACTAGAAGCCTGCTCAACTATCTTTTCTTTCAAATAAGTTGGGCTATTTGTTACAAACTAAGAAAGTAATTTTCTTAGAAAACCTAAAGAATGAGAGAGAGAGAATCATACAGGGAAAGGATAGAGACAAACAGAGAGAAGAGAATCCAAGTAAAAGGCTGACACCCAGAAGAAATGTTTGATTATAATCATCATGGAATTGGTATGAAGTTGCCAGAAGGAGCTATGCTAACCAGAAGGGCATCCTGACTAAACACCAACCCTCTGAAAGTAGAATATATTATTACAGGAAGACAATTAGAAATTCAAGAGGGAACAACCACAGCATTTTCAAGATCATCTTGAAGAAAGGTAACGGATGCACACTATTAGATAGGATGGATCTGTGGCCATTTCTGGTGTATTACACTATACATATTTCACCCAGAAACAACAAAATAGACTGTATTGTAAACTTGCTTCAAGTGAGTGATAGAATGGGAACCAGAAAATAACATTTGAGGAAATGGCTGCTTTTACTCTGGATGATAATATGAGACAACAAGCTGAGAAAAGAAAAGGGCAAATGAAACATGAAGAGGCAATAAAAAAAAAAAAAAAGAGAGAATGCCAGTCAAATTTATTATCTATATTTTGACAAAAGTAATTGTTCATTCAAGGCATTAATGACTAGCAAAAGTAGGAGGTAAAAATAGTCAATTTAAGGATTACATTTATATTAGAAGAGCAGTGTATGATTCTATGTCATCAGAATAATTAATGTTTATGTGATAAAGCACCTTTCAATGCAGGACAGTGCCTACAGCCTTTCCTGACTGGACTTTTTTTTTTTCCCTCTAATACAAGAATAATTTTTAAGTTTTCTTTTCTTTTTTTTTTTCCTGACTGGACTTTGCAAATAAAAGGCGAATAAGAAATGTCTACCTCCCAAGGCAAACCAGTAGGCTTCAAAAATCCACTGTATGAATGATGACAGACTTGAAAAAGAGAAATAAAAAAGAGAACTTGCCTGAAATGAGAATGCAGAAACTGCATTTTATTTATTCAAATCTACCCCAGGGCTTTGGACACCATGTGGCACACAGCATATACACATTAAATATTTGTCATAAATACTTTTGGGTAAGGCTATGACTGTAGGTTACTACTAGTCATATTCCTATTCTTAAACATGATATGGTAGAAAAAACATTGAGAACCACTTGGATGGTGGCAAACTCCCCAAAAGTGGAAGGGTTAAGACTGGCTGGCAGCAGGAATCTTGCTATTATCTGAGCTGCTGGAGTAACTAAGGGAACTTTATTGTGATTCCAAGGAGAGTAGGGGCCACGAGGAGGAACCCTGTCAGAAGTTAAGGTGAGACTGACCCAACTAGATTATGAGTCAGAAGCCAGGGACCTACAAGTCAATATGTCAGTGCGATAGAACTGTGATCAAGCTCTCCATGGATCAAGATGAGCATACGATGTCCATAAGAGATATAGGTATATTTTGTGGTCAGACATTTGATCTTTATCAGGGCTTAATGGGATTCTCTCCTGGGGTGTCTAGGACATTGTACTACGCCTCCCTACCCCCAAAGTATGAGACAGAAGATGGGGGAAGAAGAAGCTAACATTATGAAATAAAACCAAAGTTAATGATCACAAAATGAGGATGCCAATAATCCATCTTCTACTCAAGAAGCATCAGCTCCCAATGGGTTATCAAAAGAGCTGCAGTTACAGAAAGTCTGGAATCTTTGTAGAGGACCTTTCCCCTAGTACATGTTTAAGTGGTAGGAGACAAATTCTCACAGCTGGTAGCTTCTTTGCCTTCATCTTGCCTATAATGACCATTACTTCTCTCTCAGGTTCCTTCAGTGCTTTCCCATGGCTTCCTGTGTCACATTTAAAATATTGTCTTCATGCCATGGGCATGCTCTCTAGAGAATCACCTGGCTCCCATTCCTCCAGGTGGTGGCAGTGGAAAGTTACCTAAGCAGGCAGCGTAAGGAATAATGCACAAGCAACTAAACACACTAAGAATAAAAGAGATTACACATTACTTGATGCTAATCCAATTATACCTCCAGCTTCCCCCTTTATTTTTCCTCAGTACATTTGTCAAAATGGTCTTCTATCCCTGAAATAAAGGACACCTTCCTACTAAGAACAGCCTTTCCCTTCCACTTCACTTCTTGTCTAGTCATGTAATTCGCTCTGCAGTCCTTAGCTGATCCCTTGGTAGGGACTGGGGCCTAGGAGGTCATAAAGAACGTTTCTCCTGTACAGATATTTTTACTGAGTTTCTGGTTCTTTTTGCTCCAAGACTCCTCAGCTCAGCTCCTGCTGCCTGGTCTCTCTTTTTGGTTTGGGTCCCACTGTGCATTCTGACCTTCCAAGATGAGTCTGAGCAAGAGAGTCCCTAATTGTGAAGAGTCATTACAGACTCCATGTTAACCCTTCAGTCTCAGGTTCACCTTAAGGCCTGACCCCACTACCCTATGTATTGCCTGACTTAGCATTTCAATCCAGCCACTGGTTTCAGCCTTGGCACCCCATTCTGAGTATGCAGGCCAGTACTATCCTGCCTCTGAGAGTATATAAAGGTTATTTCCCCTCATCCACTGAGCAACTGGTCCATCATCATTTAGTTTCATACACAGGGATCATACCCAATTTTATTACAAACAGTTCTATTAGTACTGCTGACATGCACTGAATGCATGCTATTGTAAGGCTATGCTATATATCACCATAAGGGAATGAATGCACTGGGCTTCCAGTTTTAACAAAGTCATTCTGTTCCCATAAAGGCAAAAGTAGGAAGGATTTCAGGGGCCATTTGAATGTCAGGGACAAAACATTTCATGCACTGCCTGACAGCTGTAACTGAAAGGATTGCTCCATCACATGAGGTCCACAGATAACATCAAAGCTTCCATTGCTCCCAGCGGGCAAAACTGCCAAATTACCTCCACAGGAAGTCTGACTACAACATATATAAACTAGTCAGTAAAAAGGACTGCAGTTTTACAGAATCAGCACTCAGGAATAGTCAGTATAACCCAGCAGAAAAAAATATAAATGACTTAGAGATAGTTCATATAGAGAACAGAAAGACCTCATTGATTTGGCCAAGGTTGCAGACAAATTCAAGCAGAAAAAGGCAAGTTACATAGGGTCAATGACAAAAGCAATTCAAAATGAGTTATTTTTTTTAAACTAAATTGTAGGAAGTGAATAATACATAACAAGATGATCAATAAATGTATCCATACAGTCAACATTTATTCTGTTTTCATTAGGTGCTAGATATTTTACTAGGAATTCCAGAATTAAAGATGAACAAGACAATGTTTTTGTTCTTGAGCAGCTCACTTTCCAATAGACAGGACAAACACAAAAGATTTTAATACATAATAACTGTTCTAGTTAGAATTATGCAAAGCACTTCACATAGCAGAGAAAAGTGACTAACTTCAGGGAGCAAAAGGAAGTAACATTTGAGCAATATCTTTAAAAGGAACAAGACTTGATACACAGGGAGAGAGGAACACGAATATTTCAAAATGTAAGGAAAAGTTGGAAGCACTACAGGAAGGAAGTAAAGTTAATGAAGAGGAGGGAAAAGGACCAGTCAGAAAAGTAGGAGGATGGGCAGGACACAGAAGCTGCTCAGATGCTGAGAGAACAGAGATGTTCAAAGAGCAAGGCCAGAAGCAACAAAGCACTGGCCATCACCCAATGACACCTAATCAGAGATGTGTGGTACTTTGCCCACTGGGGAGTATACTGAAAACTCAACATTTTAAAAGGTTAGGTTTATTCACTTAAAAGTTAGTTCTCAAATGTGTAAGCTTAGACTATTTCACAAAACAAATACCATATGGAAGCATGGCCCAGTCCCATAAAAAAACAAATTCTCCCCTAGCAAGATTTGCTGACAGTCAAGTCTATTGAAAATAAGAAAAAGAAGGAAGGAAACAGATAAGAAACCTTGGTTCTTGGGGGGGAAAACAACAAAAAGCTGCTGAACTTACTTAGAGAGTCTATTTATTTAGAAGAGAAAAAATCTTGGAAAGAACTACTAATAAAAGAAAATTCAGAAGACCATCCAAAAAGTTGCTTATAACCCTAACTTTTTCATGGACATTGGGTATTTTATAGCCTTGCTACTAAAAATGTGGTTCTTGGATCAGTAGCATTGTCATCATCTTGTTAGAAATGCAGAATCTTGGGCTGCACCCCAGAAGTGCTGAGTCAGAATCTGCAGTTTATTGAGATTCCTGAGTGAATTGCATGCACTTTAATGTTTGAGAAACACTGTCTTACAAACCTGGGGAAATTTAAGCTACCAAGAGGGCATGGCAGCTACTGCTAAGACACTAAGATACATCCTTCTCCATCTCTGGTTCTCAATGCCTTCTTCTTCATGCTTTCTCAACTTAAATCCTGCTGTTCTGCCAGATGCTCCCCTGGAATGTCTAGGAATACCTACATCACCTATATACCTACATCGCTGTGATACAGCTTAATTAGGTACTGAGAGAAAAAGAATATGATTATCTCATTAAAGTAATATCACATGTGCTAAGGTGTGAATGGATGATTGGATTAACATTCCTAGCAAGCAATGACATTTTAAGGGAATCTGTTAATCCAAATGGATTTCTAATTGGCTGTCTAGAGGAGAGAATTATTTTTGAGCTGGGAAGGTTTCCACATATCTATTGTCCCTGCCTACTGCAGGCTACTGCTAGCAGAACAGTAATTTATTAGAATCCACTTATAGGCCAAATTGTGTTATACTAAATTAAGCCATATTCATCTGAGTTATGGAAATAATGGTGATGACAGGCTAAGCAGACTAGCTGAGTTTAAATTATATATTATGACAAGTAAAAGAGCATGACTAGATAAAATAGTAAATTGGAATTAGTTTTAGGAAAACTGAGACCATATTTTGTTGGATTCTAGAAAGAAGTGAACTGAGAAGAAAATGAAGAGGTTTTTATGCTACTAAAAATAAACTTTAAGATGATCTCTGGAAAGAATATAAGGGGAAAAAAGTGGAATAAATAAGAGTTATAACCACATTGTCTGATTGTACATACTACTTAAAAGTAGAAACTAGGGAAAAAAGAGGATATGAAATAAGACATTTCGAATCTGAATAGTAACTGTAATATTACTGCCAACACAAACCAAAAGACAATTGTGTACATGAAAAGAATAACATTCAGTAGAATCTTCTAAAATTAAGCAATCTAAATGTTTTTGAGTGGAGCCCAAAATTTAAATTATCTCTGATAAGCATCAAGTCAAAGAAGCTTTTTCCCGGGTGGTGGACTTGGCCCAGTGGTTAGGGAGTCCGTCTACCACATGGGAGGTCCGCGGTTCAAACCCCGGGCCTCCTTGACCCGTGTGGAGCTGGCCCATGTGCAGTGCTGATGCGCGCAAGGAGTGTCCTGCCACTCAGGGGTGCCCCGCATGTAGGCGAGCCCCCCGCACAAGGAGTGTACCCCATAAGGAGAGCCGCCCAGTGCGAAAGAAAGTTCAGCCTGCCCAGGAATGGCACCGCACCCATGGAGAGCTGAACACAGCAAGATGATGCAACAAAAAGAAACAGATTACCGTGCCGCTGACGACAACAGAAGCGGACAAAGATGCAGCAAATAGACACAGAGAACAGACAACCGCGGTGGGGGGAGAAGGGGAGAGAAATAAATAAATCTTTAAAAAAAAAAGAAAAAAAAAGCATTTTCCCCCCTGTGCTTTCTCACTGGGTGTCAAAATAGATAGGTAAATCTCAAGAGAAAAATAAAATATCTTAAAAAGGAGTTTTATTTCAGGACAATAGAGAATGGAAGATTGGGAATGACAGTGTATTAGTCAGTTAAAGGGGTGCTGATGCAAAATACCAGAAATTGGTTCGTTTTTATAATTGGTTGGTAGGAGCTTATAGATACCAGGCCATAAATCATAAATTACTTTCCTCACCAAAGTCTATTTCCATGTTTTGGAGCAAGATGGCTGCTGATGTCTATGAGGGTTCAGGCTTCCTGGGTTCCTCTGGGCTCAGCTCCTCTGGTCTCTCCACAAGGTCATCTGTAGACTATCAGCCTCTCTAAACTTTGCCTCTCTCCACAAGGTCAGCTGTTGAATATCAGTGAACAACTCTGTCTCTCTCCCTGGGGTTTCTGCCATGTCTAAGGAGCTATCTCTATTCCTCTGTGTTCTTCCCCTGGCTCAGAGTTCCTCTCTTCCTGGGGCTTGCTTCTCTTTCCTCTGTGTGCTTACTTCCTGCGGCCCCAGCTTAAGACTTCAGCTTCAAACTCCAACATCAAAACTCCAACAGCCAAAACCCTCAAATCCGTCCTTTGCCATATCTTTTATTTGTGAGCCCCTACCCACCAAGGAGTGGGGACTCAATGCCCTAATGACATGGCCCAATAAAAACCGTAATCATAACTTAATCATGCCCAGGTACAGACCAGATTACAAACATAACCCAGTATCTATTTTTGGAATTCATAACCATATCAAACTGCTACAGATAGCAAACAATATAAGAATACCTACATGAGTATCATCTGTTCAGATTTGAGCAAAAGCATTTTTAAGAAAGAGCCAACAAAAAACACAGATCTGAACTTGAGACTCTGAACATGTTATTAAATCTTCATGAGTTTTGGTCTTCTAATCTGTAAAATGGGTTTAATAATATCTACTTTATTTTTCCAGGATTGTCTTGAGGACTCAGTGAAAAATATAGTGTCTGGTTCAATAACGATCAATAAATTCTGATCTTTTATTTAATTCCAAAGAGAATGATAGACTACAAGAATATTTCCAATATAAGAAGCTACAACTCACATTCAATAAAATTTCAAAAATTATAAAAAAGAGAGAAGGGAAAAATATATATATACACACACACATAAATGTTAGATATCTATGTTTCTTGGCTATATATATATATTTATTTATTTTATTTTATTTTTTTAAAGATTTATTTTATTTATTCCCCCCTTGTGGGTTACTTGCTGTCTGCTCTCTATGTCCATTCACTGCATGTACTTCTGTGTCTGCTTGTCTCCTTTTGTTGTGTCATCTTGCGGCACCATCTCTCTGCAGGCATGTGCACCGTCAGCTCTCTGCAGACGCAGGCCAGCTTTTCTTCACAAGGAGGCCCTGGGACATGAACCCAGGGTCTGCCATATGGTAGGCAGGAGCCCAATAGATTGAGCCACAGTCACTTCCCATCTTGGCTGTATATATTTTTGATCCTGCATTCTTATTCTACAGTTTCTCCACAATTTTAATATCAGTATCAATTACTTATATAAGGGCATTCAAGAGCCAGATTACTTGGGTGCAAATCCTTGCATCACCATTCATAGTCGTGTGATCTTAGAAGACATACATAACTCTTCTGTGGCTGTTTCCTCATTTGTAAAATATGGATGATAGCAATGCCTATAACTCACGTTTCCATGGTATTTGTTCTTGTGTAGTTGCCTTTTAAATATTCCTACTTACCTGGCAGCACTCATTCTTTCCCTTCCCAGTGTTTATGGCATATATCCCCCCGAAGTTCTATTAGTAATCAGCCACAACCTATGTTGAGAATATTGTGTGCCACAGGATATGGTTTAAGGATCCAAAGCAATATAAGGTCCTGGTCTACCTTTATTATGCAGAAAATTAAAACTTCTTTCCTTCACAATGATAAGTGAACAGCCCTGAGTCCACAAATGGTCTCCTCTTTCTTGGCTGTATGTACTTTCCCTGTAGTTTTTCTGTCCAGATGTTTCTGGCCTTTTGATGCTCCATGCTCCAATTTGTTTGCTACTACCATTTTTAAAGTTGTTTCTTTTTATTTTCAAGGAAAAGACATGGATTCTTTAAAATATTTGTACTATACAGAAATATATTCATCCCTAAAGGTAACCCCTCTTATAGACTTTATATGTATTAACCCCAGAATTTTCGTTACACACACACACACTGATCACTACTATAATACCAATACCTTTAGCTAGTGGACACTCAATAAATATTTGTTGAGCAAATTAGTATACCAACTGTATCACATTGCTAGCTGTCTACCGGGTAGGTATCCATTTTTCCCATTCTCCTCTTCTTTTACAGAACCCCATATTTTTACCTGCGTATATTAATTATAAACTTCTAATTACTTGTTTGTCTCCCTCATTATAATGTGAGCTACTTAAGAACAAAAACTATGTCTCATTCAAAATCATTTCCATAATTCTTTTTTTGTAAAGATTTATTTATTTCTCTCACCTTTCCCCCCCACCCTGGTTGTCTGTTCTCTGTGTCTATTTGCTACGTCTTCTTTGTCTGCTCCTGTTGTTGTCAGCGGCACAGGAATCTGTGTTTCTTTTTTTTTTTAAAGATTTATTTATTTATTTAATTCCCCCCCTCCCCTGGTTGTCTGTTCTCGGTGTCTATTTGCTGCGTCTTGTTTCTTTGTCCGCTTCTGTTGTCGTCAGCAGCATGGGAAGTGTGGGTGGCGCCATTCCTGGGCAGGCTGCTCTTTTTTTTCACGCTGGGCGGCTCTCCTCACGGGCGCACTCCTTGCGCGTGGGGCTCCCCCACGCGGGGGACACCCTTGCGTGGCACGGCACTCCTTGCACGCATCAGCACTGCGCATGGGCCAGCTCCACACGGGTCAAGGAGGCCCGGGGTTTGAACCGCGGACCTCCCATATGGTAGACGGACGCCCTAACCACTGGGCCAAAGTCCGTTTCCCTCTGTGTTTCTTTTTGCTGCGTCATCTTGTGTCATTTCTCCGTGTGGGTGGTGCTATTCTTAGGCAGGCTGCACTTTCTTTCGCACTGGGTGGCTCTCCTTACGGGGCACACTCCTTGCACGTGGGGCTCCCCTACGTGGGGACACCCCTGTGTGGCACAGCACTCCTTGCGCGCATCAGCACTGCACATGGGCCAGCTCCACACAGGTCAAGGAGGCCCGAGGTTTGAACCGTGGACCTCCCATGTGGTAGACGGACGCCCTAACCACTGGGCAAAGTCCACCGCCTCCATAATTCTTAACATGTTATCTGACAACTAGTAGGCATAGAATAAATGTTGAATGAATGACCTCATTTATTAATTAAACTGTTTTTCCATATTGCTTACTCAGGATAATTTATGAAGGAAGCCAGGGCAATTCCAGACTGCTCTTACCTAATCATTCACCTAGATAACTTGTCTTTTCTTAAACATATATTATGCAATGGCTCTCCTAAGGGCAAATTGATGAGGCAATTTTTGTTCTCCAAAATGAATTCTCTGTAAGTCATTTGTATATTTCCTGCTGGATTTTACTGACTCTTCCTAAATGCTGATTCTGTAAAACTGTAATCCATTTTACCGACTAGTATTAGGTAGTCAGACTTCCTGTTGAGGTAGGGTGGCAGTTTCACCACCTGGGAGTAAGCAGGGACAACGGCATTTCCTAGACTCCCTTGCAGCAACTGGATGGGCAGAACTGATGTGTGCATTTTCAGGAGGTCCTTCCGCTCCTGTTTCGCACTCTTGCTGGCTGAAATTCAGATAATAGTGGTGCTGACGTGCCTTGGACAAAGAAAATGCCCTTGTGGATGAGAAGCAACAAGATAGAAGGAGCCTGGTCCCTGTCCCTGTAACTGCTTATGTCCAGATAGGCACAGGAGAGAGAGAGAAATTCCTACCTTAGTTAATACCTTAACTAATAGAAAAACAGATTCTCTCATCAGGTTACCCCTCTCTTTTCTCTGGTAGAGAACCTAGTACCAGTAGAGGTATTCCAAAATGATTTCACCACCTCCACAGTCAGTCCCCCAAAACTGGAAACAATGCATTCCAACTATATATATATACACACATTGGGTACTGTAGGAAACATCTGTGTCCTTTTTCTCTCCTATGGGCAGGATTATATCAGGCTATTTACCTTTGTCCAGTGCTATCATACCTGGTAAATTCTAACTGTCAAGCACCAGCATTTGGGGAGAGTTCTACAGCACCACATGGTATGAGTTAAAGAATAGGCTTTATTAGGAATATTTATACAGGCCAAAGGACCCTTTGACCTCCATCATTCCCACAAAGATGCAGGCTGGCATACAGTGCTGCTGCTCCAACTGCTCTGCATGTCTCCATTTCACAGAGCAAGCATAGGATAGAAGCTGGATCAGAGCTTAGTATCAAGCAGTCTTGGCAGTCTCGATGTGGGTGTCAGCTGTTTATATGAATTGTCACAGAAAGCCAAGCACCTGGACTCTGCTCTGATGCAACAGACTTATTTAAAGTTATTATTCAAAAGCGGGTATGTATCCTTCAAATTGTACAGGCAGTGTCTGACAGTGACCCTAGGTGCTCAACCTGGGGTGCTGGGACAATAAGCCAACTGGGACAAGGTTGGGAGTGGAGGTGCTACCTCCATCTCCAAGTGGGTGGGATTATCCCTGAGCTCAGCTCTTTGTAGGGCCAATGACTTCTTCCTTGTGGTAGGTTTAATTGTGTACCTCCAAAACGCGCATTATTAATCTGCATTCCTGTGGGAGAGAACCTATTATAAATAGCATCTCTTAAAAATATTACTTTTAATTAAGGTATGGCTCAATTAAATGAGGTTGGGTCTTAATTTTTATCACAAGAGTCCTGTATAAGCAGAAGAAATTCAGTAATAGAGAAAGTCACCAGAGAGGAGTAGAAGCTGGAAATGAGCAGAACTCAGAAGAGAAGGGAGAAGACATCAACACGGGCATTGCCATGTGATGGTGTGACGGGAAAGCCAAAGACCCACAGATCTCTAGCCTCCAGCCCTATGACCTAGAGAGTGGAGGACATACAATCCTAAAATCAGTCTTAAATGATACAAACTAACAGCAATAGAGAGTTTCATAGAATAAGCAAAAGACTTCTGAAATTGGAGTTAAGACACTATGCTAGAGATATCAAAGAGAATTTTAAGTAAATTCTTTACATGTGATCATTAAAACAAAAATTTTATCTCTAAAGTAATAGGAAGACTGAGTTAAACCAATAAAGACTAAAATATTTAAAGTAGGTATAGCTTTATTTCCCTTCATCTTCAGATATTTATTATAGTAGTCTTCTTTTGGGGGGATAACATTGAATAAAGGAAGGTTGTAAATTAAAATAAAAATATTGTCAAAGTGAGAAATTAAGAATTATAAATGTAGCTTGTGGAACCATTCAGAGTTATTAAAACTAAATATTTACTTTTATAGTAAATTAAACCAAACACCTTCAGGTAGGTGACCCAATCTTACTATGCATACAATCACTGAACAATTTGACTTCTGTCATTTCTATATGTAATGGAGAAGAGGAGAGCAGAAGAATAAAAGATTAGGAAAACAGGGAAGTCATTGTGGCTTAAGCAATTGGGCTCCATCTACCATATAGGGGGTCCAGGATTCAATGCCCAGGACCTACTGGTGAAGGCAAGCTGGCCCACGCGGAATACTGCCCCATGCAGGAGTGCTGCCCCACGCAGGAGTGCTGGCTGACATAGACAGCTGGCACAGCAAGATGATGCAACAAAAGGAGACACAGAGGAGACACAGACAATAAGAGAAACAGCAGATCAGGGAGCTGAGGTGGCACAAGAGAATGATCGCCTCTCTCCCACTCTGGAAGGTCCCAGGATTGGTTCCTGGAGCCGCCTAATGAGAATACAAGCAGACACAGAAGAACACACAGCAAATGGACACAGAGAGCAGACAATGTGGGGGGGGGGGGGCAGGATAAATAAATAAATAAATCTTAAAAAAGAAAATACTAGGGAAACAAAGGTACATATGTAACTGAGGTGAGCAGGGAAGCTGGGAGAGATATTACTACTTAGGAATGTTCAAAAGTAGGCATGAAAGAGAGGTAACCAGCATAACTGGGAAATTATTCTCTGCCCTATTCTGCATTTTATTCTCATCCCTCCTCACAACCTAGCCCACCCACTTTGTAAATTAAAGGTAAAAGAATATTCAGGATAGTTTCTTCCATAAGGACAGAGTAGAGCCCATGGAACAACTGCTGAACACTTACCTCAGTATATTTCAATTCTACCTTGGCTCCTAAGTCACCTCCTCCATGAAGCTTTCTCTTCCCACTGTGTGAGCAACTCAAGGGCAGGAGTTACAGCTTCCTGCATTTGACATTCATGACACCCACCCACAGACTGGCTCTTAGGCAGATGCTCCATGAACGACTATTGGATTAAATAAGAATGTAGATTTAGGTTGTTGTTCTCATTAACCCCAACGAGGAATATTTCACAGCTTCTTTAGCTGAAATAAAGAGATTTCTGTTTTGAACCAAATTTACTTCACTTAAACTTGGCAAATTTACCTTTAAGTTTCACATATAACCTGAAAGTGGTGACAACTTGTCACACTTAATGTCTACATTATGATCCACTGGTGGGAAGTGAAATCTGAAGTGACTTTAATAACCCTGTGGCAATTCCAAATAAAAGCAAAGCACAGGGCCATAATGAGTAACTATCAATAAGGTAAGCATGTCACAAATCCAAGAGATGAAGAAAATAAGCACGGGGAGAGAGAGCGCGCAATGGATTATCATCCTCATTGGCAGGCTCTCAACTTACGAACAAATTGCTAACTAAAATATGTCTTGTATAGAGGAAATATTTATCTATATTAGAAAGCATAACAAAGCCTGCCATAACAATTTACTAGGGTTGTTTCATTTAAGAGACAACTGAGACTATGGTTAAAAGGACTGTGACACAGACTGAACAAAATGAACTGATTGGAGTGTCAAGTACTTATGTCAAACACCTGTATCATCCTCCATCTGAATGTTCCATTAATCTACTACTTTCAGGGGGAATAAATTTACATGCATATTTTAATGTTTCCTAGTCTGATATGTAAAATAATATTTAGTTGTATAGTGAATTAAACCAAACACATTCTGACATAGGACTGAATAGCATACCCACCAAAATATCATAGTTTCCAAAGAAACGCATACATTTCATTTGATATCTTAAATACCCTGAGCACAAGGACGTGGCCTCACTTATGACCAACTCAAAGTGTTGATATTATGTGCAATTAACATTTGATGATACAATAGAGATTCTGGTCAGTATGAACTCTTGAGTTATTGAGATACAGTACCCTGGGCTAGTGACGTTGTTTTCTTAAACCTATTTGAATTAAGCACTTACTGAGTACCTTTGTATGGTCTAAGGAAGTTATATGGAATATATATGAATTGTAAATGTGGTCCTTACCTTCACAAAGATTACATTTTATTGAAAAATAAAGCTCAAATTTTTGAAAAGTAGATTTATTGAGCTGTAATGCCTCAGATTTGAATAAATATCTATTTCAAAAATAAATGTTAACCCACCAAATCAGCCAACTAACCTTCAGTTATAATGTCATAGCAACAGTGGAGCTAACACTAGTGGGAATTTCTTAGTAAAGTACTTGTATTTTATAATCTGGCCTTGAGCTACCTCATTGGCATTCTTTCTCATCGACTCCTCCCTGAATACCATGTTGTATTCAGGCCAAAATGGAATACTCCCTGCTCTCCAAACTCTTTCACACTCCTGTTTTTCTCATGCTCTTCTGTTTATATTGCTATCCAACCCCACTTTTCAATCTAAAAAGTTCAACTGTAGCAAGATTACTTGTGTTTACACGTATCTATGTTCGCCTCTTCTATTTGGGCACATGGCTAATGTACACTTCCCAGCCTTTCTTGCACTTAGATGTGACCATATATCTGCATTCCAGAAAACAGAATGGGAATGGAAGTGATGGGAACAATTTCTTGGCATGGCCCATTAAACCTTCCATCTGCAGGCCTCTTAATCTAAGGACCTGGGAGAAGGTAAAGCAACAAGTGGGAAAGATCCTGGGTCCCTGAATCACTTTGTGGAACAGAGCCTCCTACCGCTACTGCTGAGTGGCTTTGGACCATTGGCTTCTAAATCTCCTATTGATTTAAGCCACTGAGAGTTGAAAGTTTATCTGTTACAGCAGCTAGTGTTATTTACCTTAACTGACACACCTACTTATCTTTCAGTCACAGATCAAAGTTTCTTCCCTTGCAAAGTCTTTTCTGCCTCCCAGGGAAGAATTAATCACTCTCTTCATGTGTTCCCAGAGCACTTTTCATGTATACTTATTATTTATTGTTGTCTGAACCATGAACTAGCTTATGAGTTCCTGGAAGGGAGACACTGTTTTATTCATCTGTAAATCTTCAACACCTAGCTCATAGTAGTTACTTAATAAAATGTTTACTGAAAGTTGTGAATGATTGATGGACTCTGAGAAAGCTGTATTAATTTAGTAGAATGTTCATACATGAATGTGATTTAGAACACAAGGGAAGACACTTTTCCTTTTTTAATGGTTGCTGAGAAAATACTACTATCGGATCCAGCAATGTTTTTAGCTTACGCTTGAATGCCATGCTTAAACTGTAACACTCCCTTGAATAAACATGGGACATAATTCATTTTTTCCTTTCTCCTTCAAAATGCTTAAAAATGGGAATCATCAAATCCAACCATCATAAATACATATCCTCTTACTCTGACTCTTAATAGCTCCTTAGGGTTTAAATGACAGCTTGCCAATAAATAATTATGATCTGTTGTGATTTTTCAGAGGGCCTTATTTTTCATTTTGACAAATCATGGAGAACTGAGTGATGGATGGATACCTTTGATATTCATTCAAAAATGATCTAGCCACAAAGAATTAGAACGGGTCTTTAAAACAGGTGTTCATGTAAAACAGAAAATATGTGAAGGTTCAATTTTCAGTCTGTAATATCAGAAAAGGAAACAAAACCCACACAGTTCTGAGGAGTTTGTAGGTATTATGGGGTCCTTTCCTCTCCCAAAGCTTCATGACAACATCACAGGTTTTCCTGGGGATTATTGATGGGTATGTAATGAATATGCAAGCACACTCACACACATGCACACGTACAAGTAAGACTGGATTAAGTCTCTTGTTTAATTAATGGCATATACAAAATAGATCTCCACACAGCCTCTGCTGGCGCTCAGGACTCCTGGCAAGGGCAGCCAGCTGTCAGTGGACTGTTCTCTTGAGGTAGGGTCTCACAGGATCTGAGAAGCATAAAATTCTTTCTAAACCACTGCCTTTAATACTCAGGGCATATATCAGTATTTCAGAAAAACTTGGACTAACATCAAGTTCTCGATTTTCAAACCAAAATCAGTGGGAGGAAGACCCCACTTTCAGATATGGGGAAGTGGGAAATGCAGCATAGAAAGGAGTAGAGAACAGAAAGCTGTGGAGGGTAGAAAGCCCAGAAAAAAGATCCTTAACATGGATATTAGGACTTGTCTAGAAATGTGTGAGAATGTTTCATTCTTTAATAACACTCACTCTGGTAAGTGCATGGCTTTCATCTCATCAATTTTTATTGTTGATTTTAAACCAGCAGCAAGAGCCTCAATAACAGTGGCAATGGTGGTGGCAAGGGAGGTGGTGATGTGGTGGTGGCAGTGTGGTTATAGTGGAAATAGCTAACCTATATTGAGCTCTTTGGGCTCACTGCATCATCTCCATTTATCTGCAATGAGATAAGCCTCAGCATTACCACATGGCAGATGTAGAACTGAGGTTACCAAGGTTAAACTTGTCTGAGGCCACAGAGTCAATAACTGGCAGAATTGGGGTTTGAATCCAAGCCTTTCTGTCCTCAAATCCTGCTCCTTACTATGTGTGCAATAGAAATAGCCTCGTCTAAAGCAGTCAAATCAATCTGAGCCCTCCCACGTGGCAGGAAGTTTGCCAATTGCTTTACATGAAAAAAATTTCAAATTCCTTAAATGGTACTTTCCTTAAATGGTAATTCCTTAAATGGTAATTCCTTAAATGGTAAATTCCTCATTGGTGCATAAAATCTTCTTTATTAATTTTCCTAGAACAAACCTAGGAGGAAAATAAAACTTTCCTATATATTTTATTATAGATTAAAAAAAACAAAATTTATGAAATTGTGAAAAATATACAGCTTTACAAATGTAGTTAGTTCTGAAATATAAAAAGGAAATCTTCTGAAAACAAAAGAATCTTGTGAAATTAATTTGGGATAAAAATGCACAAAGTGAAGGTTACAAACTATTGATATTCTGTTGCTCTGGAATTTGTTTCGATATTAGCACTGCATCCTGTCTGAAGGCTCCTCAGAAGTGGTCTGAGGGCACCTTTGTCCGTCACGAGGACTCTGGCTGGCATGTCAGGTATGTAGCATAGTTTACTGAAAGCTTCAAGCTCTACAAAACCCAAATAAACTATCACCCAGTGTTTGATGGCATGGTATGCAACTTCAGTTTCTTCTGATTTTTCAGTCTATACCCTTCAACTGACTTGGCAAAATGGTCCTTGCCTTCTTGCCTCTGTGTTTCGTGAATGCGGTGAGTCATTTACTTTCATCCCAGTCTTTCCTTTCCAGTAGTTCTCCCACCCCCATCCCTTCCCTCTTGACATGACTGTGCTAGATTCTCTCTCTTATTCCACCTTTCCTCAACCCTAAGCAGCACCACAAATAAATATTTCTTAAGCACAATTCAAAAATTTCCATGGATTCTCCCTTTTGTCTTTAAATTAAATACATGCATCTTTGCCTATCATCTAAGGTCTGAACTTGCCTTTTTCTCCATGCCTTCTGTTTCCTGAAGTCCTATAATTTCTTCATCTCTGTTTAATTTTTTGGTACCTAAAATGAAATCCCTACTGCCTCACTTCAAAGTCTTACCCATCCTTCAGAGTCCTCCTATGCTGCACAAAGCCTTACCACCTCTCCTCAAATAAATGGGGTCTCTCATCTTTGATCCCTCACCACTTGCAGACTGGACTTCTATGTCACCCACTTAAGTCTCCCAACTCATTCAAAGGCTTCTTGAGGACGGGCATTGTCAAATTTACCTCTGAGTTACATTTGGAGTCTACCACACAGCAAGGCCCACTAAATATGTTTTTTTGAAGCAGGCATTCAAATTACTGAGCTACACCTACTTCTAAATATGTTTTTAATGGAAATAGAAGCTTCAATATAGCAATATCAAGGACTTTTGGTGTTTATTGGCTGAGTTTTGAAGAACTCCTAGGGTTAGAAGATTCAAATCCCAGCTTCTTCAAGTCTTCATATTTCATTAAATAATAAAAAAAGACGGAAAGGTGACATAGTAGAGCAGGAAAGGGCCCAGATTCAGCAGCCAGACCCCAACACGGCTGAATCTCAGCTCTTTCACATGCCAGTGATGTGGTTCTGGGCCAGTTACTTTATTTCGCTATGCCCCAGTTTCCTCATTTGTAAAATGAGGATGATTATATTACCTAGCCTAAATAGTTGTTAAGAAAATAAATGCTTTAATATTGCATAGCACTTAGCTCAATGTCTAGCACATAGTAAGCATTCAATAAACAGAAAACAATAATAAAATTAGGTTACCATCTTTTTGCTCTTTCCATCCTTCCTTCAATTTTGATAATGGTTTTGCCAATTTAGAGAAACTTTCTGTCATATATATACTTAGTATGAGCTTTACTTACCATGGAATGTCTTGGCATAATTGTCAACAGAAAGATTCTACACTGCAGGCAATTTACCTGGCCTAGAGGAAGCTTCCTGCTCTACTACTGTGGGAACAGTTTCATCTCCTGGGTCAGAGGAGGCTGTAAGGGCAGGAATCTCAACCCTCCCCACCCTCAGCTGAAGGAGCTGACAGCGAAGACAGAGCAGCTGGGGCTTGAAATATGTCTGCAATCTTCCTTTTCAGTTGCATTTTCCTATCCTCTACTGTTAAAATGCTTCCTACTTTCCCCCTTATTTTTAATTTCACAATATGCACTGTACAACTTAAAATCTATAGCTAGGTATCTTAAATCCATCAGAGAATAGATGCAATATCTAGCTCAATCCAATTCTCCAAACACCATCATTCTGTGCTAGAAATTGTGCTTATGCTGCGGAATCAAAGATAAATGAGGCAAGGTCCCTGCCCTCCAGGAGTTCACATTTATTTGAAGTACAAAGACATGAAAACAAACAAGGGTAAGTGAATGTGTTAAATGCTTTAATAGGAGTCTATACAGTGTGCAGTGGTAACACAGATTAATTCTGCCCTGGGGATTGGCTTTATTAAAACATGCAACAAATTAATAAACAACACTGGTCGATTTCTTGCCATCATTCTCTGTGTTTAGTGTGCTTTGTGTATATGGGGCTTAACTGAAGTACCGAGAACAGTCATTGATTGTCATATTCTTGAATATGCTATTTACAGAAGCCATTTCATCAAAGTTTGTTATGTTTCTGTAAAATGCAAATAAGAGTGACATGAGATACTTTAAAAAAAAAAACAACTGTAGCCTTAGAAGTGGAACAGTAAATATCTACAGCTAAAGGAATCCTTGCTGTCCCCAAAGTAGGCCTAGTGCATCGTCTTTGCTTTGTGTTTCCGCCATTAGATTTAGAAATTGACCCCCTGAACTGCAAAGGCCACTGACTGAAACTGAAACTATCGGTGGTCTTTCCAAACTAGCCACTCCAGTGATCCACTCTTTTTTCCAAATTTCCATCAAATCAACTTGTCATTTGAATTTATGTTCCCTCTAGCCTATTCCTATACAAGCTACACCATCTTCAGAAACAAACTCCACCTCAGAAATGTTTTATGTCATATAATTACAAAGAACTATCAATCTGGCCAAAGTCAATGATAGTTTTCCAGAACTCAGTTTGACAAGGAAAAGAATGAAGTGGAAGAAAACTAGATGCTTGCCAGCATGACTGTTAAATGCCAGCTATTTTGCAATTTATTCCCACACGAGATATTTCTTTTGTACTGTGAGAACGATCTCTGAAAAAACATGACAACATAATAAAGCCACGGAAGACAACCCCATCATTACTGCTGCAGGAAATAAAACACAGATTAATGTCACCAAAGCACATGTCAGGAGGGATAATGATGATGTATACAAATGAATCTTATCATCCTGGACAAAGAACTTAAGTACCACCTAAAACTGAATAATAATTATATACAAATCACCAATGACAATGCCATCGGCTAAGCATGTATTATGTTCTCACATTTTCAAAGAGTTTGTTTTATATTTTTCTCTGAAAATTCTCGAAAAGTCTTCCCACTTCTATTCAAGTGACACAAATTACCAAGTGGTGCGGCAAGCACTTACATTACCTAACAAGGCAAATGCAGCCTGCCATGGACGGCTTTGGGACATCAGACTTCCATACCATTCACTGGGCCAAGAGGACTGTGCAGCTGTGAACCAGAGAGGCAAGAGTGATGTGGACCTTACAGAAGGGCCATTTGGCTGTTCAAATCAAAACTGGGTATAAACAGTCATTTGGAAAATAGGTTCCATTTGTGATTTTGGTCAGAGAGAAACTAGATGGCAGTGAAAACAGATGGGGAAGAATCAGAGGCCAGAAGCTGACCAACAGGAGAGTAAAATCTGGTATGAATATTAAATATGGAATGAGTTAGTATCCCTTTATCTTGGCTCTAGACTACAGCCATCTCACTATTAATCAGTTGTCGTAATGTGGTTTAGCTACAGCATCATCACACTGATAGCGGCCTACTGCAATGACAAAGTGAGACTTAGGAAAACATAAATTAATGACAAACAGCTTTATTAAGTTATTACTTTATTTATACTGAGATCCTTAATCAAAATTTAATTTAAGCTCAACTTTTCAGGTTCTTTATGTCATAACAAGAAGTTCACCTAAAGGAAAGAATAAATGGGTTGCAATTACTGAAATCCCATCGTGATTCTGAGTATTGAATAAATTCTGGAATGCTTTATACTCATTAAAATCTACTAACATTTTCAGTTTCTTGAATGAATGAGGGATGAAAAAAGATTGTTTTCTTTCTCTTTTCTTAATATTCTTCCCTGCTGGATAAAGGATAACCAGGCACAAAGCATGTCCCTTGAACTTAAGCAAAGTCTTTCATCTCTTGACTGGTTTGCAGAGCCACTGCTGTGCCCCCTACCTATGAGAAGAAAAGCAGCTTAAGTAGTCTGTGAAAAATAACAACAAAAACAATAGCTAATACTTAGTATTTCTATATTCCAGATACTGTTTCAGTGCAGACAGTGTCTAAGTGTCTAATCTTTACAAAACCTTGCAAATTGGGCTCTATTTTTATCCCTATTTCATAGATGAAGAAATTTAAGTATATACATATTTTTTTTCACATAAAGAAGGTTACCCTCTTGCAATTTCAGTAGAATACAGAACTAGGAAAGAGATGGAGTCTTTATCTCACTAAATATATACCCTTCACTGATTTTTGATTTTTGATTTTCCTTGCTGATAGGACAAGCTCTTAGACGAAAGCTGTTCATTTGATCTGATGATGATATTTCATAGACTCAAACACTCCTGAAGTGTGAAAGACTTTGGAGTCATTTAGGGCAGTGTTCACCCACTGCAGAAAGCAATCTTTTTAAATGTCTCCAGCCTTCATCTGGACCTCCCCAGCCTTTCTTACGAACAAAGAGCTCTGGTTGCTAAAGTTCTTATGTTGATCACACTTACGACAATCTTTGAAAGAGTTCTTCTCTAGTCAACCAAAAGCATCTTCCTTGGCAGTGTTACTCTATACAAATGAAACAGGAGCAATCCCATTTGAAATAAAAAAGATCTTAGCGAAATTCAAGAGCATGAGATTATAGAATTTCATATGAAGAAATGAAGGTGGTGGGTCCTCATCTGTGGGTTTGGCTATCTGATCCTCATTCTTGGTGATCATATTCCCCTTGCTTCAAAATCCCCATCATCTTCATCTGGTTCCTCTGTTGAATGAGCTGACTCATTCTTTACCTTTCCTTAGTAAAAACACACTAGACACAAATACTATACAAACTTTCTGCTGAGTGGGAAGCTCTCAGTAAATTAAGCTGAAGCAGTTCCTTTCCTTTAAAAAGTGATGTGAAAACTCACTGCCCCCACTCTAGTTCAATGAAAGAACTATACATTGAATTTGAGGGAGGAGCAGGAGGTAAAAAGGGGAGGGTCAGAAGTAGGGGAGGAGGATGAGTAAGGAGGAAAAATGACTTGAGACAGGACATTCTTAAGTAAACTGTAGGTATAGTTTGGTGTTTAGAACTTTCAGACCACACAGACTATTTTTTCAGGTTATCATCATCTGCCCTTCTGGGCTCCCTTGTCCACCTCCAGGATCCAATACAATGTGGCCCTCTTTATGTTTCCTTAAACTACTGATGCATACTCAGGGAGAACACCTGAAGCTTATCCACACTAAGATGTAAATGACTGGTGATAACCTGAAATATTAGCACCATCAAAAAAGCATATATTTAACAGGAAGTAAAACCTTAAATTAAAAGGCTGAAGCTCCAACTCCTGGATTTAATGCACCAGCCAGCAGATGGAAGAGAGATTTTGGGGTTTAGTGGTCCTTTTCTAAGACCAGCCTCATTTCCTGCAGTGTCCCCAGTCTTTATACAAAAGCATATCAAGATTTTCCAGATTTGCACATGACACGCTTTTGGATCTCTTTTGGGATCTCTTGGCATCAACTTTGAGAAGGTGGCTGGCATTCTGAATAGAGTGTTGTCTCTCTCTTTGCCTTTTCCTAGCACACAGCACAAAAACATGGTATATTATAGAAAATAAAACCTGCACTGAAGCATTTACAATATTGTACTGTGTACTTCCCCTTCTCCACAAGACTGTGAGCTTCTTGAGGGCAGACATTGTGACTTGGTCATCTGTATTTTTAGCACTTTGTATGGGGTCTGCTTGTTCACCCATTCCTCCACATGGCTACCCCATGAGGAACAGACCACACAAGAAGGAGCTCTGCAAGGGGCAGTCTGACATTAAGAGAGATGCACTAACAGCACGGGAGGTTCTCAGGATGAAGATCAACAATCAAGGCCAAGACGTTTTTAATTTTTTTAAAAAATTATAATCTTGCTAATGACACATTAGCACTCCATACTCTACACTCAAGCTCTAAACTGCAGTAGTTTTAAGGTACTTAAATAAAAGTTGAAATGACTTGAAAATGAGTTGGCTGTCACCACTAAACAAAGATAAGCCTGATGACTGAGTTAGTAGATAAGGTGACCTAATTGCTTTGGCAATTACCAAAACATGACTAGCACTTCAAATACTAAAGACAATTTTGTGTGTCTGTGCTTAGGTAACAAAGAGTGGAGAATGGAATAACATCTTTTTAATATTGGTGTCCCAACTTAAGAAAATAAAATCATTATATTGCTGCAAATAATGCATGAAATACATTGAAGTTCATTTAATAATGGGAAGCCAAAAAAGATTTTTATAATTAAACAGAGGTACAATACATTGATTATAGCAAAAATATTTCCCATATTCAAAGGAATACCAATTTAAAATCCAAAGACATGAAAAGTGCACATATAAAATCAAAGGTAACAAGTGAGTCTTGAACCACTTCGATTTTTCAAGGAGTAAAGAAACTCCAAAAAATATGTAATTTAGAAATCACTTATTCAAGGGAAGTCATGGCACATCTTTGCCTCAGTTTCTTCATCTACTCAGTAGAGAAAATTTTGACTAAATAAATTTTGAGCTGATGTATGATTTAGCAAACAACTGTCTGAGGTGTCCTTGCAATATAAATCCTTCACAAGAACATTTTCGTGTTACCAGGTAATATTCACTAAATAAGCAGAGGTTTTAAAAATGGTCCATATTTTCTGGATTACTTTAATTCTTCTACCACTCTAATAAATTTCAAATTTCAGAAAGCTAATTGTGTAGATTTTAAATATGAATGCTTTAATTTGATTTACTTTAAACAATTAAGTTAAAAATACTTTTTTATTTCTACTACAAAGGCATCTTTAAATTCCAAATTACCTGTATGCAGCTTTATAATAAAATCCTTTGCATTAACATGCTACTTCCGGAAACACTCCAAATCAAATTCACTGGAGTAGCCTCCAAGGGAAGGAGGAGAGAGGAGGGGAAACAGGAGGAGCAGGGATTTCTCAGAAGAAGCACCTGAGGATGAGGGACTTCGATAAAGAAAAAAAAACCAAAAAACTACTTTCATTATTTATACCTGAGATATTTAAAGAGTTATTTCAACTGAAAAGTCTGGGACAGAATTAAAGGCATTAGATGTCTTCGGATACATCTAATTAAACAGTGGAAGCTGGAGAAGAATGCTATACATCATCACTTTTACCCTCCCAGCAAGTGGTCGTGTCCATATTAAAAAATAGCTTTAATCAGTATAACTGACCTTTGGTGGAATTAATAGGCTACAAGGCATGATTTCTCACAGTAGGCTGAAAAATTGCAACTAACATGAGAGAAAATTATAATAATCACTGAAGTGGAAGACAAGCAAATAATTTAAACAGGAGTCAATTGAGATGGAATTGCCCTGCCAGAATGTGGGTTTGCCTCGCCTCAGTTTTATTCACCAGAGACCTAACATACATGTTTTGGTGCCACAGTGAGGTAATGACTTATAATAAGATAATGGCTTTGAGTCTTTTCCCCTTTCCAAAAATGTTCGGAGGTATAAGGCTTTTTTGTGATGTACCTTGTTGATGCCATCACAGACCTAGTAACAGGAAGAAGGGGTGATTAAGAATCAACATCATTACTGTCAAATGTTTGTCTCCTGCAAGCTTATAAAAGGTAGAATTAATTCACTTCAGCAATGAATAATAACTTCTATGTCCTTGAAGAAGCACTTTGAGAAATGCTAGAGTCACAGAACTATACCTCCAGTGACACTGATTAAATGCTCTATTTACTATACATTTTATTGAAGGTGGAGGCGGGGCAACAGATTAATATCGTTTGCTGGTACTTAGAGGAGCCACACTGAGAAAGAAGGATAAAGATGTCTTCCACCACTGAATGCCATTTACGAATTACTGGCATTTTCTGATGAACTTTACTGAAATTAATATTTTATGTAACCTCGATTTAGCAGGCATCTATTTCCCCAAATGACATTTTTTATGACCAATTATTGAAGTATTTTCACTCAACCACTGAGCTACACCTGCTCCTTTTTTTTTTTTTTTCCAGGAGGGCTACAAAAGCAGTCTCATATGCAGCTGGGGATCCTACAGATCTTGTCGGCTGGGGCTTGCAACCTTGCCAATTGCTTCCATGGTGACAGAGCCTAGAACTGCCAGCACAGAGGATGGTGCACCTGAGGGAATTGAGGAAGTTAATGATGTGAGAGTTTGTGGCCCGGTGGACTGGCCAGTGCACCCAGGGAGCGAAGGCAGGAACAGCGTGTTCTCCTTTCAACCTCGCCTGTGATTTTCCCAGTGGTTTGGAGGAAGTTACTTACCTTTCCTGTGCTCCGGTTAGAGTGTAATGGTCTATTATGGAAAATAAACACACCGGCTGGACACTATTTATATGTAAAAACACTTACCCTTTCCTTGAAACAAGGACATTTCATTTTTGGTGAATGGGGACAAAGACAATGCTTGCATTAAAGCCTTTTGACATTAAAGTATGAGGAAAAGAAAACTCAGGTATACCTGACCTATAACGTAGTGGTCCTCAAACTTTGCTGCAGAATAATGTGTGGACCTTTAAAAATCCTGATTCCTGGGCCACACCCCAGGACAACTAATCAGAATCTCCAGGAATGTCACTCGGTTTTTCACCTCCCTCAGGTGATTGCAATGTGTGGCAACTTTTAAGAACTAAAGTTACAGCATTCCAGACAAGTGTTTTGCTTGCCCTAACTCAGTGGGACTCGAGCTTGAGCCTGCAGGAGAATCACCTGGAGGCCTTGTTCAAATGCATATTGCTGGGTCTTACCCCCAAGAGTTGCTGATTCAGCAGATCTGAATCTGTATTTCTAACAAGTTCCCAGGTGATGCTGAAGCTGTCCGGGGGCCACACTTGGAGCATCACTGTCTTAGCAGAATACATTCAGCTGTATAAATGACCCCCTGACCAGAAACATTCCTTTGCTTTACTCTTTCTGAAGGTTTGGTCCTTAGACCACCACCATTAGAAGAACCCCCTGGGGGCCTGTTAAAATGCATACTCTTAGGCCCCACTCCAGGTGAACTGGATCAGGATCACTATGCATACAGTTTCACACTTGATTTTATTACCACCCTTGTGATTATACTCACTAAAGACTGGGAACCATTTCTTTACTTCTTCTTACTGTTTGCTTATAAAACAGTTCCCTCCTAATAATCAATTCAGGCATGAGACCACGAGGCCTCAACCTGAGAAGTGGGAAAGAGTCAATTCCCTGCAGTGCGGCTTCCTTACTGCATTATTCTGTGGGGCCTGGGCCAAGGGAATATGTGCCATTTTCAGAACACAGAACACAGTGCCTGAGAAGTTGACTCAGTCGTGGAGAAAAGCCTCCCGTGTACAAGCATGCTCTCTTCATTATCTCCCTTATTGCTACAAACCCTCTGAATGCAGGAGAAAAAAAAGATCAAATCCCTTTCTAGTAAGTTCTCTGTAACAACCAGTGATTTTTTTTTTTAACAATCAATGATTTTTTTTTACAGAAGGTTTTTTATGTCTTCCTGGCTACATCCACCCCTTGTTTTTGGGTCCACTTCTAAACTTACAAATAAGTATAAAGAAAGGAGGGTGTTTCCCATCCCACCTTGTTATCTATACGCTTATGTTTAATTAATGAGGAACAGAGGAACTGGGTAATAGAACATTTCATTTGTTTATAATTTAAAAATTATGTTTATAATCTTGGTTGAAGGATGCATGTCAGAGCCATTCATCTGTATCCCAAATCTGCGACTTACCAGCTGGTGGCCTTCGGAAACTTATTTAATCACCTTTTGTCTCCATTTCTTCACCTGTAAAATGGAGGTCATAATAATGCCCAACTCGGGTGGAGTAATTGGCCCAGTGGTTAGGGCGTCCGTCTACCACATGGGAGGTCTGCGTTTCAAACCCGGGCCTCCTTGATCCATGTGCAGCTGGCCCATGCGCAGTGCTGATGCGCGCAAGGAGTGCCCTGCCCCGCAGGGGTGTCCCCGCGTAGGGGAGCCCCACGCGCAAGGAGTGCACCCCGTAAGGAGAGCCGCCCAGCGCAAAGGAAAGTGCAGCCTGCCCAGGAATGGCGCTGCACACACGGAGAGCTGACACAACAAGATGTCGCAACCAAAAGAAACAGATTCCCGTGCCGCTGACAACAGAAGCGGACAAAAGAAGACGCAGCAAATAGACACAGAGAACAGACAACCAGGGTGGGGGGGAGGGGAGAGAAATAAATAAATAAATCTTTAAAAAAAATAATGCCTAACTCATGGGGTTATAGGGAGCATGAAATAAGTTAAAGAAAGCAATGCACTTAGCACAGTATCCAGTACATAGTAAGTATCTGATAAATGTGAGCTTTTGTTTTTATTATTACATAGTGGACATTTGGCAAATGCTGAATGAAGGATTGGATAAATAAACAAATAATTTACCAAATAAATAATAGGAAAGGCAGCCCTTTAGGTTATCAAACTTAAAACTGAGACCAGGTAATTTCTCAGGGCATCTGAAATTTGGGACTGCACGGATGGAAAGCATGATTCAGTATGAAGCTCATCAACAGTAGTGTTATACAATTTATTTTTAGAGCTGGTTCAGCTCCAAGATAGTTCTGTGAAATTTACTTTTGCCAAGAAAAAGAAAAGAAGAAGGATTCAGCATTACATATGATGGGGCAGACAGTTAAAAATTAGTGTGGCAAATTGCAGAACTAAGGACAAAGTCCTGAGGCTGATTTACTAGATCAGCACTCGGGAAGCTGAGGCAAGGCAATGGAAGGGGGCCATGAGATGGCCAGAGAGAAGCATGGGACTAGGAATCTAGAGGCAATGAAGCTTGAATGGATGAGATAGAAAGATCAGATCTTCTTTAACTTTATTATGTTTTAGGGACTTTCTCCCATTTATATTTATAAGAAAACAAAGCATACTCTCCATGTCCCGGTACCAGCAGCCCTCATGAACTTTTATCAGGCAAATCTGTGGTAAGAACTTAGCAGCTGGCCTGAGAATTCAGCTCTGGTTTATTATTCAGAGACATGCCAAAGACTCAACACCACAGACCATTTCATCTTTCAGCGTCCTAATCTCCCACCTAAATTCAGAAAATGCTCATTTAATGGAAATTCATTTTTATTGCTGATATTCTGTTCTCATTATTATATTTTTCCAAACTGATACTCAAATATAATACAGTAACAAAACTATGCCATTAAGTCTCAACTATATTGAAAAGTATATATTTGGCCATAATCATATAAGAACTTGCACACTCAACACACATAGAAACAGCAAGTCCTAATGAAGCTAAAATCAAATCATTGAGCACATTTTCCAGTGCTGGAGAGCCATGGAGTAGATGTTGAGGCTGAATTAAATTGGGGGTACATTTTGGTACAGAAAGCTATCTCTGAGGATGTAATCTGCTTTCTGCCATTTCTAGTTTAGAGGGGCCACCAAGAACAGATGCGTTCATTCAAATTTGCTTAGAGGGTTACACAACATACCTGGCTTTTTAAAGGGCTATTTGGTAACCAAGGCTACCTCAAGGCTAGAAAATCTCCTATTGTTGGTTTGGGCAAAAAGCAAGTGCCTTAAGTTGGAAATAAACAAGAAACTTTCATTCACTATCTCTGGAAAGTTAAGAGTTTGGGCCACATATAGGCAAAAATCTAGTTATCTACTATGCATGCGAAATCCATAGGTGCTCACTGCAACTGCCACAATTTACAGAACAGCCTTCAACTCATAACCAGGACATTCACTTATACGTGACTCACAAAAAAAATTGTAGGGCAAGGGGAAAATTATAATAAAAAATGTTACCAATAGTGTTGATAGCCAAATAGCTAAAATTGTTTGGCCTCTTACTGTATTCTAGACACCATACATACAGATGATGTACATAGTAATCTCACTTGATCCTCTAACAGCCCCAGGACAAAAGCGAGATATCATTCCCATTTTACAGTTTGAAGAAAGTGTGGCTTAGGGAGGCTGACCGACATGCCCAAGGTCATGTGCTTGTAGGTGGCAGAGCCAGAAATAAAAGCTGGGCTGGTCACATTCACAACTGGAGCCCTCAGCCCCAGAGTTCCCTGCCTCTCACTGGAGAACAACCGAACAGTCTAAACAACAGAGTTTAGACTTTACCTGAGAAACTCCAAAACATGGACAAATGAGCACAAAATCAAGACAGAGCCTAAAGGGTGATTCCAAAATACAGGGGGAAGGCTAACAGCCTGAATAAGCTGAATCCTTTGGAAAATTGCTGAAAATGACACGAAGAATGTTTTGACAGGGTCCGACATTGACGGCATAAATCCTGCTGGTTCCAAGCTTCAGCCACAGCTAGGCAGGTCTGAAGGGCTAATGGGGTATGGCTAACAGAGGGGTGAGAAACCACCAAGGGATTAACATGTGCTGAGAAAAAAGACTACTGCTACACAAAGGCTTGGTCTAAAAAACAAAAACAAACAAGAAACAATTTTTAAAATGGCAATGTCAAGTTAAAGGAGGGGCCTAATTTCCAGTCATTAGCAGGTGTAACCCCTAGCTGCTAGGCTTGTGGCAGAACTCACGGGACTGGAGATATGAAAGTGCTGCTTCTAAAAAGCCCTTGAGCTTCTGAGGACACTATGGCCCACGTGAGAGAGAACAGTACAAGGGGGAGGGAAAGCGCTAACTCTTTGAAGACCTGGCTAGGACCTGAGCAGCAGGCTGGGAACCATACCGCACGCAAGGCCTCAGGAGCGGGAGGAGACCCCCACCCACCACTACCCACACGGCAGCTGGGAAAACAGAATTTCCCAAAGTTTGAATTGCAGGTATGTTGATGAGATTTAAGAGAAAAGAATTCCTGAAATTCCAGTGGGGCCACACCATGGAATGGGTGATGGGAGGCAGAAGCCCAGAAAACACATTTTGATAGTTATTGATGCCCTCACAGTGGAAGCTGAGGTTCATTACACTAGCTCTGGTCTTGGCAAGAACAAAGAAAGGGCCAAGCCACTGTTTTATTTGTTTGTTTTGTTTTGGGGTGGAAGGAGGGTTCGCAGTATTACGAAAATATCAAAAGAAAAGATTGAGCTCCATTCTACATTCATTTTCTTTAACAAGGAGAACATAATAGGAGAGAAGATACTCATGAGGCAGCACCTGAGTGCTTTAATTTAAATGAACCTGAGTCTTGAGACTCAAATGGCTTACTCAAATGGCTTATGAAGATGTCATCCAAGAACTACTGTGGTTAATCCCTGCACAGTCATGGTAACTTTGAATGATTCCAGACGATGGGAGTAAAAAAAAAATCAAATTTCAAAAAACGGGGAATAGTATATTTCAGAAAAAATTTCATAAGATATTGTCAGGTAGTTAAAAAAAAAAAGACGAAACCAAATGCTTCAATAGTAGGGCTCAGATCCACCATTTACTCCGTGTATAAGGAGCTGCCTCGGTCTGGCTGCGACAGAAATGGCAGTCAGTAATGACTTTGTCTGCCTCCTGAGTTAAAGCTCAGGCATTTGAATAATGACTAAATGAAGATGAACAATGAGACAAAGCCAAGAAAGGATGGAATGCAACAGGGATGTCCTTTCATTAAGAGAAAACATTGGAAAGCAGATTTGGCTCAACGGATAGAGTGTCCGCCTACCACATGGGAGGTCCAGGGTTCAAACCCAGGGCCTCCTTGACCTATGTGGTGAGGTCGCCCACGAACAGTGCTAATGCGCACAAGGAGTGCCGTGGCACGCAGGGATGTCCCCTGAGTAGGGGAGCCCCACATGCAAGGAGTGTGCCCTGTAAGGAGAATCGCCCAGCGTGAAAAAAGTGCAGCCTACCCAGGAGTGGTGCTGCACACATGGAGAGCTGATGCAGCAAGATGACGCAACAAAAAGAGACACAGATTCCTGATGCCACTGACAAGAATACAAGCGGACACAGAAGAACATACAATGAATGGACACAGAGAGCAGACAACTGGGGGCGTGGTGGGCAGGGAAGGGGAGAGAAATAAAAAATAAATCTTAAAAAAAAAAAAAAAGAAAACATTTTAGCTGAACATGTGTAAGAACATGAACAGGAGAAGCCCTAGCCTTGACACATGTGATGTGGGAAAAACCTTGGAGGTTTCATTTTATTGGAAGCTGAATATGAGTCAACAGTAAAACCTGGATGCTAAAAGGAAATGCAACCACAGGCTGCCTTGATGGAAATGTCACTTCAGTCTAGTTCCTTCAAATGCAAGTACACTTCTTCCAGGGCAGCTTCAATGCATTCAATGTTTGAGCCACAGTGTAGATACACCATAGGTTAATAGGTTCTTTTTTGTTTTTAAAGATTTATTTATGTATTTATTTCTCCCCCCTCCCTCTATTGCTTCTCTCTGTGTCCATTTGCTGTGTGTTCTTTTGTGTCTGCTTGTATTCTCATTAGGCAGCTCTGGGAACTGATCTTGGGACCTTCCAGAGTGGGAAAGAGGTGATCATTATCTTGCACCACCTCAGCTCCCTGATCTGCTGAGTCTCTTATTGTCTCTCCTCTGTGTCTCTTTTTTTTGCATCATCTTGCTGGCCAGCACTCCTGCGCAGGGAGCCCTCTGCATGGATCAGCACTCCGCATGGGCCAGCTTGCCCTCACCAGGAGGCCCTGGGCATTGAACCCTGGACCTCCTGTATGGTAGACAGGAGCCCAGTTGGTTAAGCGACATCTACTTCCTAGTTAATGGGTTCTTAAGGGCTGGCTTGGAATGATAAAGACCATGAACAACATTTTTCAGCAGAAAAAAGTGTCAAAATTTCAATCAGTCAATTTACAAATAAACTTTGGAACATAACTCATTCACAAAGGGGGCCTTCTGAATACAGATGGAATCTCTTTCACATAGCCAGCCCCCTCCCCTCTGTCAGCTTCTCATTTCACAGGAGTACTTGCTCTCTCTCAAAGATGATATGAAAAGACGGAGGTAAATTAACATATTGATTTCCCAGCACTCTGAAGGCCGTAAGCTGCACACACTCGGTCATGTTTCAAATGATGGAATGTGAAATTAAATTAAAGGATGCATCTGTGCTCAGCCCCTAATCGCCAGGCCAGTGGATGTTTTTAAGGAACAAAGAGAGAGAAGAGATAGAAAAGAGAAGAGGAATAAGCAAGGAGAGCCCAAAAAACACAAGCTGTAACAAAAGGAAGAGGCATATTTAAGATCGTTTTCTACACAGATTAAAGATAGGAATGCCTGTTAAATAAATCTCATTAATTTAAAATATATGAAAGAGTAGTTGTCAGTTGGCATCTTTGACAATGTAGACAGAAGTTTTAAAAGCACCCCTCTGACAACATTTCAGGTATCTGAAAATGTTATATAGTTAGAGGAAGTTAATAGCTGGGTTTGTTTTTAAAAATCATCTCTTCACTTTCTTCATATATCAGTGTTCAGGATTAAACCTATTCCGAAAGTGCTAGACTAGGTTTTTTTTTTGTTTGTGTGTGTGTGTGTGTGCTGTCTACAAGAGAATCACTTTATTTATTTTTTCCCCACAATCTCTTTATTTTTTAAAAAATTTTACATTCAAAAAATATAAGAGGTTCACATATACCCCCAAACCCCTCATCCCTCTCCTCCCACATCAACTACCCCTCCACACCACCGCAGCACACTCATCGCACTTGGTGAACACACGTTGGAGCACCGCTGCACCACATGGCTAACAGTCCACATCGTAGTTTACACTCTCCCCCAGTCCACCCAGTGGGTTATGGCAGGATATATAATGTCCAGCATCTGCCCTGAAACATCATTCAGGACAACTCCAAGGCCTGAAAATGCCCCCACATCACATTGCTTCTTCCCTCTCCCTGCCCTCAGCAACTATCGTGGCTTCTTTTCCCCACATCAATGCTACAATTTCTTCCATTACTAGAGTCAGACTAGTTTTAATATTTCTAATTGGTCCGAGGATGTAGTTTATTAAAAAATGGATCAATTCATCAGTGGCCTACTTCGGTGGTCAACCAGCTACAAATAAGCACATAATTGGATAGCCACTCTTCATTTGGTGAATTACACAGTAGAAATTTAAAATGTGTATACGCAGTGATAATTACCCATAAAAATTATTTAATTCCCTCTACTGGTACAAAATGCAAAACAGAAAAATACTTTAAACAGTGTTTCCCCAACTTTATTCTGTGAAAAATTGTTATCCTGTGATATACTGACAGTTGTTACTCAGAAACAAAAAAGTTTTCTGTAGTCAAATCAATTTGCGAAACACTGAGTTAAAGAGTTGGGTTTTTTTGTTTGTTTTGTTTTTATCGCAGGGCTTTCTGGAACCCTTAATATGTTTATGTGCATTGGGGAAGGAGATGCAATGTAAGATTTCCAAGATGGAACACTTGGTATTATCTCCAGGGACCATGTGTACTGGAAACCTGGCCCCAGAAATGTTGCTCGTCTTCCTGAGCCAGCCTACACTCCTCTGTCCAAATCCATTTTCAAATCACATTTTCAGGACTCTCGAAACTAGGTGATGATATAGCCATTGGCCTAATGACCTCAGCAGCCAGATGCCCAAGGCTGCAGACCAGAAATTGCTGCTCAGTTTCAAGATGATAAACCAAACAGAAACAGGTAAAGCTACAGGAACCTGGCTTAACTGTACTTACTGTCACCTACATAAGATATCAAATTCAGTCTACTCAGGTTTTCATGAATTTAAAGGACTGCTTACTTGAGGGATTAGAAATAAGATAACAAATTGACTAGTTCCATCCTGAACACTACAGATAGAATATATCATTGTTCTCAGCTAGCAGTCAAAAAAATGTGTGATCCATAAAGTGCTTTAATGATGGTTATGGCTGTCATTTTAATTAATAAATTGATAACATAATAAGATTACATAGCATAATACAAACAGAATCCAGTTAATCATTCACTAATCAACAAAGCTGTAATAACTGCTTATTACAAATTAAGCAAAGTCCTAGTCACTGGGAAAAGAGTATTAAAAATAAGAGTTTGACCCTGCTTCAGAGAAGCTTATGATAAGGACTAGGAGACAAAGATATAAATGATTAAAATACAAAGCAATACATGCTATAATAGATATAAAGTACAAAGAAGTTCGGGAGCACTGAGAAGGGTAGAAGGGTAGAGTAGAATATACTCTATTATATCATTTAGACTGGAAGGGGATTTCTCAAAAATGATGTCAATAAGAGAACATTTTTACTTATCAGATTGGTAAACACACAAAATAAAAATCTGTCTCAGAGTCTGTACATCAGTTTAAGTAAATAATATGAAGAAGTTATAAGAATATCGCTGTGGAAGGGAAAAGGTTTTATGGTGGATGTGTGGGAGTACTGTATATTGTATATATGAATTACTGTGGTCTAGGGCTCTTGTGAAGAGAAGTTCAATAATTAGGAAAAAAGAAAAGAAAAAGATAGGACGTAGAATTTTTCCAAATCAACACGTATTCTATATCTAACCTTTAAACCCATCGCTATATTCCATTTTACTAGTAAGGGATCCTGACATTATATTGGGCTTCACTTTTCAGGAAGTTTTAGATCACAGAGAGGTTCAACAATGGCAGCGGAGGAATACTGTATAGGATACTATTGACAGGTGATATATGGCTGACAGGGAGCTATACAGGGCATATGTCCAGGGTGCATGGTAATGTTTGGATATACTCATAGGGGAAACAACTAAAAACTACAGCTGGGGTGGGTACTGGGTTCCTGGCCGGGGGTGCTCTGTCGTGGTCCCTAGGGGAGCAGCAGCAGTTCCCCAGGTGCAACAGTAAGGACCAGGAAGGAATGAGGGTCCAACAGTGAGACCATGATACTAATGACTATGCTTGTGGGCCTTTATGCCTGAAATAAGAACAAGGCCTAGAGCAGCACTGTGCCTAGGAGTTTCCTCCTGACAGCCTTCATGTTACTCAAATGTGGCCAGTTTCGAAGCCAAACTCAGTATGTAAATGCAATGCCTTCCCCACAGCGTGGGACGTGACACCCGGGGATGAACCTCCCTGGCACCGAGGGATCACTACCAAGTACCAACTGATGATGCAACTAGAAAATGACCTTGAATTAAAGGTTCAATGCGGATCGGCAGAATATCCCTGTCTACATATAAAAACATGACTTTAAAATGCTGTTTGACCTAATGTAAGGGGGAAATGGAAAGGAGAAATGAGTTTATATGGCTACGAGTCTCTAAAAAAGAGTCTGGAGGCTGTCAGAAGGATTGCCCTTATGCACACCTGAGCAGAGTCTCAGAGACAGATAAAGTAGATACAACCCCAGGTATTGGTTCCTTTGAGGGCTAAAGAGACCCACAGGTTCTATGGTCATGGCAGATGGGGTTCACTGCCATGTCAGATGGCCCTTCTTTGGAGCTGGTGTTTCTGCGTGATGAAACTGGACTCAGATGGGATATCTTTTCACAAGACTTTCATGCTACATTACTGGAATTGTAGTTGGTGTTGGGGTTTAAGATATATTTAGGGGATTTGAATCTCTGGACTGACAATAGGATAGCCAGGCGCTGAGCCTCAACAGACTTCAGCTCCTACACTCTGATTTATTGGACTCACCCCACTCAGCTAAAATGGAGTTGAAGAAGGACAACCACCACACCATGGAGCCTAGAGTGCCTACAACTGAAAGCAGGAGGATTGCATCCAGTATCCATGTGGAATCTGAGCCTCCTCTTGACATAGAGGTGCAATGGACACAACCAATCCAAGGTCCACAGAGAAAAGGTGGCATTGGAGTGGGAAAAGTGGCCATGGTGGCTGATGGGGATGGGGAAGGGCAGGACGAGATGAGATGTGGAGGCGTTTTTGAGACTTGGAGTTGCCCTAGATGGTGCTTCAGGGGCAATCACCAGACATTGTAAATCCTCCCAGGGCCCACTGGATGGAACGTGGGAGAGTATGGGCTATGATGTGGACCATTAACCATGAGGTGCAGAGATGCCCAGAGATGTACTTACCAAATGCAATGGATGTGTCATGATGAAGGGAGTGAGTGTTGCTGGTGAGGGGAGTGGTGGGGTGGTGGTGGTGGGGTTGAATGGGACCTCATATTTTTTGAGTGTAATATTTTTACAAAATGAATAAAATTAAAAAAACAAAAAACAAAAAAAATGCTCAAACAAACAAAAATAAATAAATAAAATAAATATCACTCTACTATTGGTAGTAAAACAGGGACTATATATTATTGGTGAGAATTTTCAAGTTGCATAATCTCGTCAAGAGGGCAATTTGGCAATATCTAGGAAAATTAAAAATAAACATCCCTTCACTTGGCTTTTCCATTTCTAGGAATTTATCCTACACATAAGTTCACACATGTGTGCAAAGACATGTAGATTCAAGGATGTATACTGTATCATTGTTTACAGTAAAAACAGGTTAGAAAGAACCTCAGTGCTCCTCTCAATAGAACACTGGTAAATTAACTATGCCGCACGCACACATCAGCTGTTTTATGGCTGCTAAGGACAAGGTGGTGGATCCTCTTCCACTAAGAGTAAAAGTCACAGTTGTTTCTGTAGCTGACAGAGTCCTAGGAAACCTGCTGCCTCTCCTCTTTGACCTCACCCACTTTGCCGCCTTCTCACTGCATCCTGACCATCTCACTGCTCCTCAAAAGGGCTGGCACCCTCCCTCCTGGAGACCAATGCACTACCCGTTCCCTGCCTGAAACACTCTTCTCCCAGATATGCCCATGGGTAACCTATTCACCTCCTTCCAGTCTCTGCAGATCTCATTTTAATGAGATCTACCTTGAGCACACTATTTGAAATGTAACTCCCTCCTTTTTTCTTATTTTCATGGTACTTATGACCTATTAACATACTATATAATTTACTTACTTAGGTGTGTATTGTCTACCTCTCTCCTCTAAAACATAATGCTTTTTAAGGTTGGGATATATTTTTATCAGTTTTGTTCAATGGTGTAATCCAAATGCCCAGAAAAGTCAATAAATATTTGTTGATTTGTTGTCTTGAAGATACATGTCTTCTGTGTATGTAAATATATACAAACACATACACATACATACACAGCACACACACAAGCACAACGATGGAATGATCTACAAGATAAAGTAGTAAGTAAAAAAAAAAACACATTAAAATACAAAAGTGTGTATAGTATGCCTCTATTTGTATAAAAGAGATGAAAAAATATACCTGGTGTATAGAAATCTCTGGGAAGTACATTAAAAATGGTGTTTGCTTTTGAGGAGAAAAAGTGAAGAAGTGAGGATCAGAAGTATAGAGTCTTATTTTGATCCTATTTACTTTCATACTATGTGAGTATTGTTTTGTCTTATTTTACCATGTATATTATTACCTTCTCTCTCTTTCCTCCCTCCCTTCTTTGTTCCTGTTTTCCCTCTGTACAAATATATTAGCCACTAGCTCTCTTGAAATGTAGCTTGAAATGTGGCAAGTACTCATCAAAATGTACTCTGTATAATATAACTCCAAATTTCAAAGAATTATACAAAAAATATAAAATACCTCACTAATAATCTTTATATTGATTACATGTTGAAATGATACAATTTTGGATTTATTAGTTTAATAAAATATATCAAAATTAATTTCACCTGTCTCTTTTAATGTTTTAAAATATGCTTATAAAAAATATAAAGTCATTTATGTGCCTTCCATTCGCACAGTGCTGCTCTGTCCAAAAATAAATTGTACACACACATATACATGCACACATATCTGACTTCTTACTTTATAACATGAATGGTGAAGCAACTTTGAAATTAGAACATACCTGGGCAAATGCCAGTTTTGTCTTTACCAAACTTCTCAGAGCAGTAGTTTCCTTTGCCAGTAAAACGAGGATATGCTCATGTACCTTGCAGGATTATGGTGGAAATTAAATCAATATAAAGCCCATGGTACAAAAAATGTGCCATTAAATGGCACAGTGGCTGAAATGGATTTGTAGGGGAAATAATTCATAAAGCAGGTACAAAGTCATGAGCTCTGCCATCAAGTAATGGGACAGTATCATTTTTCTGCGTATATGTGCAGGTTTTATTATCTAAGGAAAGGAAAAGTAAAGACATCCAATAAAGGTATGAATCCTAGGCAGAAAAACATAAGGTAGAGATAAAGAAAAGGAATGCAGGGCTGAAATTTCAGTGCAGTTGAGGACACTCCAATCTAAGACACTATTATTTCTATATGTAAGTAGTTTCACAGCATTCAGTAGGTACAAATTTACTCAGCAGCAAAATCAGTAGTAGAGACTGGAAAGGGAAATGAGAATGGGTGGTTAGCTACAGAGCTTGCACCAACACCGTCCAGATGTGACAAGTGGCTAAGATATGAGGGCAGAGTCTGAAATGACCTTCCCTCTGGCAAGAATCAGTTTGAACTCTGATTGCGAGGCTAGAAGAAAGAGCTGCATCAGCTGACCGCTTAGCTTTAGAAGCATTTCTCCCACAAGAACCCACTCCGTTCTTCGCACAAGGAATTTATAGAAGAGGAGGAGACTCCCAAACATGTTTTCAGTAAAGATGAAATGCTGTGCTTGAAGAAAATGCCTATGTTAACATATATTTTCAGTGAGAAGAAGTTAAATCAAGTTTAAGTTGCTCAAGGACAGTCTCCTATTCTAGGTCAATATGGTTTGTTTCCAAATTAAGTTGGACTTGCTCTACTATCTGTCAAACCATAGGGCATCAAGGGGAACAAGAAGAACTTCTTGAAAATAAAAAAGCTTGTGTAATGTAGTTTAGCATTTATTTTAGTGACTGAAGTCATTTTAACAGCTTTAGGAATGATTTTAGTTGTGTAGTCAAAGAAACATTAAGAGGTCACAAATTTTTCAGTTACACTTTCCTGCATTTTATGGAAGAGATCGTATGTTATAATATTTGTGAATTTGTGGATACAAAAAGGCCTCTGAGCATAATCTTTATGAATGTCATAGGTCTACCATATCAAAGAATACTGAAGATGAAAAGGGATTTCTAGTAAATGAGTTCCAGAAGGCAAAGCAGCTTAGAAATCATAATGATATTATCATATAATCAGGGAACCTGGACAAGCCATGCATTAATTCAACCTACTAACATTTACTAAGGATCTACTGTGTGCCAGGTACTGGGAAACAGCATTTAACAAGAGATGTGATCTTTTACATTATAACCATTGTGGTGGTTGGGGGGTACCCAATAAACAAAGATGTGTGTAAGAACATATCATGTAATGATCAGTGTGGGGGGAAAATAAAATAAAACAATGGTAGAGAGTGAATGAGAAGCCATTGACTGGGAGGCCAAATCTTATGGAGGAGATGATATTTAAAATGATATTTGCATGAAAAGGAGCAGCCAGCCAAGAAGTGACTATTTTCAGTGAGCATGTCACAGTCCAGTGCAAAGGCCCTATGGTAAATAAACTAGTCAAGGAACAGAAAGGTCAGTGTGGCTGGGTATAGAGATGCAGGGGAGGAGTAGTGGAAGAATGAGGCATAGACTAGGAGTGACAACCTGATGTGCTGGGTGGAGAAAGTAAGATGTCCAGATTTTATTCTTGTTTCAACTGGATGTCACTGGAGGGTTTTAAGCTGTAGTGGCATGAGCTGATTCACATTTTAAAAAGATCACTCTGGGAAAATTCTGGTAAGATGACGGGGATGGTAGCAGCATAATTTTATATATTCCCAAATCCCCCCATAAAAACAGAGCAACTACACACAGCCATTTCAAATCCTGTGAACAACATTTATACAAAAATAGTAGATAATGTATCTCTTTAATCTCCAAATTACGTCCAAATGGGGACAAACTACCAAGAGGCACAATATCAGTGTTTGTGCAGGAGAAAGCAGAAGGACGTGAGAATAGGAAAATCCCCAAATAGCCAACAGGTATTCATAAGAAAGTACAGTAGGACAATTTATGATGACAGTGGCTGAAACTGGTCAGTCCAAACATCATTGAGGGCAAGGGGTCATGGCAAGTGGCAAGACCTAAACAGTCTGGAGAAATGTAGCTCCTGTGAACCCTTGAATTGGACCAGCCAGAGAAACATTTCAGAATAGGACCCAATATTGAGGAAAAAAGTTGGGAGTGGAATCATAACTGAGCAGCACAAGGACAATAGCAATGGAGAAACAAGAGGATCCATATAAAGGAAGAGAGGCATGTTTTCCAAAGCTAGGTCCATTGTCACAATACTGTCCATGCTACATATTCATATTACAATGACACTGACACTCCTCCATCAAGTGATGGGCTGTATGTCCCCTTCCCTTGAATCTGTGCAGACTTTTGTGACTAATTTGACCAAGAGAACATGGATAAAGTGACTGCGTAACTTCCAAATCATTTCATAAAAATGCCATGCACTTAAATCTTGCCCTCTTGGAATACTCCTTCTTAGAACCCAGCTGCCATGCTGTGAGAAAGCCCAAACTAGCCCTCAGGGAGAAGCCACCTGTCAGTACTCTAGCCAACAGCTGACTGGAAGTCCCAGCCAATAACCAGCTAAGCCCCCAGACAGTGTGGGACAGAGACAAGCTATCTCTGCTGTACTTTATGTGAATTCCTGACCACAGAATCCAAAAGCATGATGCAATGATTGTTTTTCACCACGAAGTTCTAGGGTGGTTTGTTACTCAGAAATGGTAACAGAGATACCTTAGTATCAAATAAAATTCTGGCTGTCACAGCAAAATTTATAAAGTATCTTTATGAGAAAAGTCTTTCTTATGTGTTTGGTAAATTATAAAACAAACTGAATTATAGTAGAAGGTTTACCCTTTCAAAAGTGTTGCTTAATCAATTGTTGTAGCATAATCAATTTTCCTTTGCTCTGGATTGAATCTCTTGCTACCAAATGCTTCAAAAACTATGCAAGGGTTGTTTGGTTTCCTGGAACGCAACAACAAGATTCATTCAGTTTCTTTTGTTTTCTTTTGTTTTCTTTTCTTTTTTTCTTTTCTTTTCTCTTTTCTTTTCTCTTTTCCTGTTTTTTATTTATTTGCAGATGGTCAACAAAGGGTAAAGAAGGATGACTACATAATTTTGTCATCCAAACTAGGACAATTTTTTCAAGAAAGCTTTATTGAGATATAATTCACATACTATACAATTTACCCACTTACACTGTATAATTCAATGTTGATATTTTTTAAAATTATCTTCACAGGGTTTTATACCAACACCACAATGTAAACTGGAATTGTAGAGCAATTCCATCCCCCCAAACTAGGACAATTCTGAAAGTGAAAGGAGCAGGAGGTATTATTACTTTACAAGGACAACAGGTGTAACCCTGCCACATCCAGGATCTGCTCAGACAAATTGGAGTGTGTCATTGCCTGAGGTAGAGGGCAGAGGCCTTGGGGAGAATCTAATTCAATGCTGATTTAGGAAACTTGGTTTTAAAAATAGATAATCAGAAATGAAATTCTCATTCCCTGCATGGGGTATGGGTGGGGTGGAGGTATAAATTGATACACCATTTTTAAAAGCTATTTGGCAGTATCTATTAAAGCTGAATCTATGTATACACCATGACCCAGTAATTCCACTCCTATGATATACCCAAGAGAAATGACTACTTATGATATGACTTAATTTATCTAAAGTTCAAAACCATGCATAAGTAATCTGTGATCAGGATAGGATTAACATTGGTTGGAAGTTATAACTAGGATGGGGCGTGAGCAGGATTATGAGTTGCTTGAACCGTTATTTTTGAGCTAGGCACTGGTTACAGAGGTGTGTTCACTTTGTGAAGAGCCAAAAAAGATGTATATTTATACATAAATGTTAGACTTTCATTTCAAAATGGATTGGCTTGTGTCTGATAAAGGAATATTAAGACAGGACTGGAGAAAGGATTTCCAAGTCCATTAACAGAGAACTACCTTAAAGAGCGCAATTAAGAGCATTTAGTATTCACAGGGTAAAAAGAAGGTGCTAATTTTCTCCTTAACACTTTTCCTGTGAACTGGAGGCAATAAAATTCCAAGGGAAACAGAGGTGAGGAAAATAAAAAGGTATTACCCTCACATAAAGGAATGTTTAAGTAAAGACTGAAATAATTAAATACCCATTAGGAACTGTGGAGGCTTTTTGTTTTAGTTTGAGTTTTTAAATGCTTCCTCTAACCAGAGTTGCATTTTAGAGTTGGAAGTAACATTCAAAATCATTCCACTTCTTTCACTTTACAGTCAAGGAATCCAAGGTCCAAAAAACTGATAGGATTTGCCCAGGATTACATAGCTAGTGTCAGAGCTAGGACCAAACCCAAGGCTGCTGAATCAAAAACCATTTTTCCTATTAATGATAATAATTACTATTATCACTTATCATGTACCAAACTCTCTAAAAGCATTCCAATTAATCCAGTTTAATCTCCACAACAGACAACAGCTATCCTCATTTTACAGATGGGCAACTGGAAACACTCAAGAGAAGTTAAGATGCTAAAGCAAGGTTATAAGTAGGTAGAGGAACCAGGGTTCCAATCCAGGGTTCTCATTCCAGAGTCTGAGAGTTTAACCGAGGGGCAATACTGCTTCTTTAATGAATAGTCTATCACCATATTTCTAAGCACAACGGCAAATGAGAGAATAGCTGTCTTTTGATCATTATGTCATGGAACAAAAAGCTTATTTCTATGTTATGATCCAGTTGTTCCCACATATTCATATCTGATGACTATCTTGACTAGGTATCACCATTTTCCAGTTGGCAGCCACCTGTATTCCACACCCAGAAAGATGACCTTACAAACGTTACCTCTTTTAATGACACATCTGCATATCCTTGGCAACATTCTTGACAGCACATAGCAATGTTCGAGATTCATAGCTAATACATCAATTTTATAGTTTTCTCCTTAAATATCCATGGATGTTCTTAAGAATCTTAGGGAACATACATCCTCTAGAGCAGGGGATCTTAACAAGGGTTCCGTTTTTTAATTGAAATTCAAAAAAACATTACTCTTGTGGGGCCATGTTGTTACAGGTGTGATATATTTATTAATAATACACAGTATAGTATGGACTTAGTAAAGGCTCCGTGATTTTCACCTGACTGGCAAGGGTGTCTGTGGAACAGAAAAGATTAAGAACCCCTGCACTAGAGTGCTGAAAAACACTATTTTGGATTCCATATAAATATTTTTTTAAAAGTATATTCAGATAAGACATATTTGATTTGTTAAAAGATAGCTTATTTCAGGATTTGATTTTTTTTCCTATTCTTTCTACACATCAAGTCCATAGTAAAACAGAGACATTTAAGAAGTACAGGCTCACTCATTAGGCATTGCAAAGTATATTTCTTTCCAATTCATTCATGCTGCAAGATTATCAAGGCTGATAAAACAGGATGACAAAATGGCATTTCTTTCCATAGAACTGTCATAATTTTAAACTCATATACAGGGCAGCAGACTTGGCTCAATGGATGGAGCATCCACCTACCACATGGGAGGTCCGCAGTTCAAACCCGAGGCTTCCTTGACCCATGTGGAGCTGGCCCACCTGAAGTGCTGATGCACACAAGGAGTGCCATGCCACGAAGGGGTGTCCCCTGTGTAGGGGAGCCCCATGCGCAAGGATTGCACACCGTAAGGAGAGTCGCCCAGCGGGAAAGAAAGTGCAGCCTGCCCAGGAATGGCGCCGCACACTCGGAGAGTTGACACAGCAAGATGACGGAACAGAAAGAAACACAGATTCCCGGTGCTGCTGATAAGGATAGAAGCGGTCACAGAATAACATACAGCGAATGGACACAGAGAGCAGACAACTGGGGAGAGGGGGGGAGGGGAGAGAAATAAATAAAAAATAAATCTTTAAAAAAACCAAACTCATATACAGGTAAGGTTGGAGGGATAGAAGGGAAAAATGGATGGGAGAAGGCCCCTAATTTAAGGAAATTCAATGTTCCCTTGAATTTTTTTTTTTATGTTTTAAGTATATAATTATGTCATGTGAAATATAAAATAAGAGGATTGGGAGAATAAATGATCATCTCTTTCAACTCTGTCCCAAAGGTGATAAATATATGTGGCATACTTTCTCTCATCCTCATGGGAGACATCACCAATTGACCAAGGCTTGCCTTCCCACCAACGTGGATTCCTCTGACTTCACATTCTCAGTCCAAACACTGAGGACTTAGTCTGCATAAGGCACTGCATCAACTGCTTTACATGCATTACCTCACTTCATAGCCTCACAGCGTCCCTGATGAGATAGATACTATTATTATTCCCCATTTAGAGATTTGGACACTGAGAATCAGAGGTTAAGTTACACAGTTGGAAGAGGCTGAGTTGTCAGGCAAAGCCAGGTTCATCTTACTCCAGCATCCACGTTCTCAATGACTTTATTACACAGCCAGCTTCTACCAGTTGACTGGAGTTAGCACATGATATATAAACTCTTTGCCATCCCTGGTTCTCTATGCACATATTCCACCGATAGCATTGCTAATATGCAGCCTCAGAAAAGATGGGCTATTACTTTCAGGAAAAAAATGCATTTTTCCTCAAAGCTATTCATTGTTCCTGGTCTTATTTCTAAAGGCCACACAGCAAATTTTGGGCCCACACATGGGAGCATTACTGTACTCCCAACCTCCCATCTGCTATTTTTCTGTGAAGCCTCCTCTTCCCTAGGCTAAACACCTTGTGTTCTTTCACCCAGTTCATAAGTGCCTTCCACTTTCTTTTCAGGTTGCTCACATCTGTCTGCAGCAAACGAATGCCAGTGAGCCCTGTCCAGCTCAGAGCACAGCCGGACTGTTCTCCTGTGTTCTGGCTTTCTTTATCAACACATCCTAAGACTGGAATTTTTTTAAAATTTATTTTTATTGACTTTGTAATAATATTACATTAAAAATATATATGTGAGGTCCCATTCACCCCCACCCCCCCCCCTCTCCCCCCCCAACAACACTCGTTCCCATCATCATGACACATCCATTGGATTTGGTAAGTACATCTTTGGGCACCTCTGCACCTCATAGACAATGGTTCACATCATGGCCCATACTCTCCTCCATTCCATCCAGTGGGCCCTGTGAGGATTTACAATGTCCGGTGATTACCTCTGAAGACTGGATTTTTAAAGCAGTTTCATAACTCTTTTGAGTCATACTGACTACTCAATATTCTACTAAGTCAGTATAGGCCTCAAACTCCAAATAAATAGTTGAATATGAGAAAAGGAGAGTGGAAGAAAGTCAAGAACTGAATGAGGAAAGAAGGTTGAGCAGATGGAAATATTTCTGGTAGGAGAGGTTGCAAATTCCCCATATAAAGGTGTCTTCATAGCTAGGTAGAATATGCTTAAAATCCAGATTTAGTAAAAGTGACCCAGTCCATAATTCTCACCCTGAGTCTTTCTGAAATCCCATCACTCAGAGATTCATTTGGGTTAATAAGCAAAAGCAAATAACAAACACAAAAGCAAACCAAACAAAACAACCAAAAAATAATTCAGACAGAAAAACCTTAGTTACTGGACAATCAAGTACTTAAGTGATTGTTCAAGAGAAAGAAATTTGGTTTAGTGAATGCCACTATGCTTTGGTATTGACATTTTAGCTTTTTGACTGGGATAGGGGTAGGGAGATAAAGAAGACTGGGAATTTGGAATAGGGAGGAGAAGTAGTCAAAGTCCATTCTGGAGAGGGACATGATGACCATGTTTTGCAAAAGAGAAATCAGTACTCGTGGTTTGGATTTTGGACTGGCACAGTGGGCAAACAAAGGGGATGTATGGGGTCCTTATGCACCTTGCCAGTGGGAATATCATCGTGTGAGGCGTTGGAATAGTGGGCAGCATGAGGGCTGTGGACCACGTCAAGGGCAAGTTCACCTTCATGGCCTTTTTGCTGCTGTTCTTTCTCCTTCCTGACCCAAGCCCAGATGCCACTTAGCCCTTACCACGTCCCCAGATATGGGCTGTGTTCTGCTCTTTCTCAGCATCCTCAAAGCTTCACAGTGTCCCAGGGTCAAGCACTCAAGGATGGATGTTAGTGAAACAGTTTCCCTACCAAATGTCCTGACCGCAAGACGCTGTGGCTGCAAGGAGAGTGGTGAGTCTTTGAGAGCTGACTCTTGAGAACGTACTGACTCTCAGGGGTCCTCACAGGACTAGGAAAAGAAGGAGCCTATCGGGGTCTAATAAATGACTTTTGGTTTTGCTATCGACTTCATACAATTTAATTTTATCACAATAGCAGACTCATGATTACATTTTCTCTCCTAAAGGAGACCAAGCTGACCCCTCAGGTGTTATCTTTTAGATACCTAAAAGGGGGGGCAGGCCCAAAATGAACAATAACAATCAACCTGCTATAAAACTGTGACTACATTTTAGTAAGTTTAATTTTACACACGAGTGACCTCAGATGCCTATTTGACCCCTGAATAGACCCAGCTGAGCCCAATTACTGCTATTTGTACACACATCTGTGTTCTATAAGTCAACACATTAATAAGGCTTTGTTTTCATGTTAAAACTCTAGAGAGGTGAACTGGATTCAGTTCTACGGATATGCTCTATTAGTGATTAATGGTGTACACAGAAAGGTTTGGGAAATATTTTGCTGCCCTAGGACACCCTGACATTGCAAAACTGTGGCTTACCTTTTATTTTTTATTTTAAACAATTATTTAGCATGAATTCTCTTGTTTAGGATGTGGTTCTCTGCCAATTTCTGACACCAAAACACAATATATCATCCTCTACATATTTAGGTCTAGCACAAAGTAAACCACATGAATTAGAAGAGGCAAGGGCATAAAAGGGACAGTCAAGTGCAGTGGCATTAGTAGTTTGCTGCCCAGCAGCCAGTCCCCCTTACTGTGGTAACAACACCTCAGTTTGTCTCTTGGAGACTCTCCTTCCTCCACTCTCAGTTCATTTGACTTAGATGACTGCCCCTATTCCCGCAGGTTCTAAAGGAGGGTAAGTGACCATAACTGGTTAGTTAGGGCATTCCATTCCCTTGACCAGAGGGATGGGCACCTGAGACAAGGCAGACCAACAGAATCCATTCAACCCTCATTAGAAAGCAGAGCTCAGTGTCAGAGGACAGAAGGGGATCCTGCAGAACAACCCCAAGACTTTTTTGTTAAACAAATAAATGACAAAGATTTTGGCTAGAGCCAATTTGGGTTGGGTTTCTGTCACTTCTTTAGAGAGACTGTACAAGACAGAGGTCAGTGTGTTGGAACTGTATTTCTCTTGATTTACTGTTTGAACAATAGTATTTGTATATATGCTGCCAAAGCAAACACTGAACAACAGTATTTATGTGAACATGGTGGGCTGCCCTGAACATGGCCCCAGGGATTTTGGCCTCCTGGTATTCGTGCTTTTGTGTAATCCAATGATTTTGGCCTCCTGGTATTCGTGCTTTTGTGTAATCCCCTCCCCCTGAGTATGGGCTGGACCCAGTGGTCTCTCCTAATGAACAGAATATGGCACAAGTGATAGGTTGTCACTTCCAAGGTTAGGTTACAATTGGACAGGTTTCCATCTTGCATGGCCTTTCCTACTCCCTTGGCAGCTGCCATGTTTGAGCCATTCAGCGGAGAGGCCCACAGAGCAAGCAAATGATGTCTCTAATCAATAGTCAGAGAGGACCTGAAGCTGCCAACAGCCACGTGCGTGAACTTGGAACTGGGTCCTCACCCCCTACCCCGTCAAGCCTTAAGACGAATGTAGCCCCAGCAGACATCTTGGTTGCAGGCTCGTGAGAACCCATAGCCAGACCAGGTAAGCTGCACCAAGATCCCCAGAAACTAAGAGGGGATAAAGGCTCTAAAAATTTAAGCTCTAAAAATTGGGGGCAGTTTTTCATACAGCAATAGATAATTATTAGAATGGTTATCTAATAGATTGGGTCACAATGAAGTACTCGTCCTTTGCTTCTTTATGCTTCCCACGACAACATTCAATTAATAAAAAGAAATGTATTTATATGACTTTAAAAACATAGTTTCAATATTTTCAAGCACATGGCATAATTTCACTTGGTTGAAAAATATTGTTGAGTAGTAAGATTCTTTGAGAGATGGACTGGCATAGTGGAAATTCTATTCCAGTGTAGGCTAATGTATTCTACAAATACACACTGAGCCCCTAGAATGTTCCAGGCACAGGAGGATGACTAGGGCAGAGACGCTTGTTTCAACAAACTGAATGTCCACTCAGGGGAGGATAAAGGTCGAGGAGATTTGAAAACAGAGGAGGAAGCAAGAGAAATTCTACTACTCACTAGCTGTGTAGACATTAGGCTTTTGTTTTCTAATCTGTAAAATGGAGAACAATAATAATAATGGCTGATTTACTGATATCCATAAGATTGCTAGAAGGACCACACAGGAAAATGTATATAAACACATTGTAAAATTCTAAAATTAAATAAAATTAAATTTTATTAAATTTATTCAATTTTATAATTGAAAAGCATACCAAAACTATAATATACAGATACTTTAAAAGTAGATAAAATGAATCAGAATTAACTTGCTATTTATTCACCTATGAAAAATTTGCTATTCCAATATGTCCCTAAATTTGAAATTTACACTCTAAAGGTTGCCCCTTTTCCTTTCAAAACCATGCAATCTGAATTTAAACTTCTCCTATTTTCTGGTTAGTTGCTTTCTGTGAAAAGATAGTTACCATAATTGTTTGCAGAAAAACTCAGAGAAAATTACAAAGAACATGCAAATTGGAATTATTTGGGATAACCTATAACTTTTGCAAGCAAAAAGTTTCTCTTTTGTAACAGAGACATTTTTTATATTAACTTTAACCAATGTTTAGAGCTACCATTTAGGATGAATTAAATGTTATTACTATAATACCCTTCTTAACTAAGCCTCCTGTGATAAACTTTATGACTCATTAGATCAACAATTTGAGGTCACTGAAAAACACACTTTATTTTTCCTATTTTCAATATGCCACTTTACTTACATTCATTTTTTCTGGTCCAAATAGCAGGACTGTTAATAAAAATGCACAGGCAAGAATAATTGATTTCATTTTAGGGAAAACATATCTACAATAAACTGCACTGGACTGAGAAATCAATGATTATTGAATTCTAGACTCTGAGCTAATATTTCCAGCTACATAGGTCCTTGAGACTCAAGTTGCCCACTTTGTTTTTAATGAACAAGGTCAAAACCATGAATTGAAATACTATGACACTAATAGAATACCTTACACCTTAGAAAAATTTCAGCCTCGAGGCATCATAAACTGTCAAGAATCTTTCTGGTAGGCCTAACTATTAATATACACATCAAAGTTGAAGAAAGATATGACCCTTGGAATCCACTTTTCTAGTTGTTTACAGTTTGGGGTGAAATAAAATAAAATTAAACATTTATTAAGCTCTAACTATGGGCTAGTCTAGATACAAGGGGAATACAACAAAGAAGTATAAAATAGATGAAGTAGATAAAATATAATTGAAAATCTAAAAGAAAGTAAGGAGTGAAAAATGAGTTGAGGTTCCTACTTTGGGCATGTTATTTCAGAAGATAATGCCTCTAACTAAAAGAAGGAACATGTTTGGGGAGGGAGATAATCAGTTTAGGAAATGCTGAAATTTGTGGTGATGGAGATGAGAGATGACAGCAGGAGCTAATCTGTGACACCTAAACTACAAAGAAGAGGGCAGCAGAGATTGCCCAGGAAGAGTTCACAGTGAGAAGGCAAAAGGGCCAAGGACCACACTCCAGGGAACTTGAGAGTTAGGGGAAGGGCAGAAGGAGAAGGTGATCAGAGAGGGAGAGAAGAATCAGGAAGAAGGTGTGTCATAGAAGCCAAGACAGAAAAGACTTAAAGAACGAAGTGATGACCAGTTAGCAAATGCTACAGAAAGGTCAACAAAGTTAAGGGATTTTTAAAGGCCACTAAATTGAGAAACAGGAGTCACAGGGAACTTTGCTGGATCACTTTCAGTGTGGCAGTGGATGTAGAACCCAGAAGGGGCATTGCTTGATCAGGCTAATACCAACTGACTACCTTCTATATGCTTTGGGGAGGGAAAAAGACAAGTTGCCTGCATTAAATTTTTTTTTTTTCCCTAGGGAGGTAGGAGGAGATGGGGAAAGCAGCATCAAGAGAACTTAAAAGTGATCCAGGGGGAAGTGGCTGTGGCTCAATCAGTTGGGCTCCCATGTACCATTTGGGAGGACCTGGGGTGCGTCCGGGCGTCTCCACCATGGAGAGCTGTGGAGAGCTGACCCAGCAAGGTGACGCAACAAAAAAAGGGAAACAAGTAAAATAACACAGAAGAGCGCACAGGGAATGGACACACAGAGCAGACAGACAATAAGCAAGCCACAAGGAGGGGTGGGAATAAATAAAAATAAATACAGACACACAGAAGAACGCACAGTGAATGGACACAGAGAGCAGACAGCTAACAAGATGCAAGGGGGGGGTGGGGATAAAAATTTTTAAAATGTGTTCCAGGGCCTCAGTTGAGAGTGTGTTTAGGGTGGATAGGAGCAGGTTGGGACTTCAGAATAGAGTTAAGAATTAGGAATAATTGCTTGTGGAAAGGGAATGAGAATGATTAGAAATAAAGAAAAACAATCGATGACTTGTTTTAAAAGGCTGTCTGAGGCTAGAACTCATAAATTTGTAATGTAGCCAGCCATCATGGTTGTATAGGTTTTTTTTCTTCCAGTAATGTCAGTAGGCTGAGAGCAGGAATGAAGACCACAGATGGTTTGGTGGAGCTAAGGTAGAACACTGGCAGGCATGTAAGGCTGACATGCAGAGGAGCCAAACACTTGAGGGGCCTGGTAACTTAGCTGGGGACTGGATGCCTAACGTAAGAAAGATAAGTCCATGATCTTTTGACAGGTGGCAAGAATAGGCAGGGAAATGTGATGGTTAGGCTCATGTGTCAACTTGGCCAAGTAATGGTACCCAGCTGTTTTGTACTGTGAGACTATTTTGTGCACTTAAATCATCAGTGAGTTGATGGCATCTATGTCTGATTACATCTACAATCAACTGAAGAGATTTCCTTCAGCAATGAGAGATGTCTCATCCAATCAGTTAAAGGCCTTAAAAGGAGAAGTGATTTAACTGTCAGGGAGAGAATTCCCATTCTATTTCAGACATCCAGCTTCTCCTGGGGAATCACTGAGGACCTTCATTGGAGTTCCTGACTTGCAGTCCCTACAGAATTTGGACTCATGTATCCCTATGGTCAAGTGAATCATTTTATAAAATCTCATAATATTTACAGATAACTCCTGCTGGTTCTCTTTCCCTAGAGAACGAAGACTAATACAGGAACTGAAGGGCCTGGTGGGTTTAACATTAAGGTTTAGAGGGAATGGTGGTGAAGGAGAGGTGGAAAATGGGATTTAATGAGATTTCTGAGAACAAAAAGGATAAAAAAAAAGGAGAGGGAAAACCTGATAAAACTAAAAGTTGCTAAAAGCTTTAAAAAGCAAAGTAATGAATTCTACATTATAATAAATGATATATTTCACTTTCTCTAGATAGTTTAAAACTTGCACTTTGTCCTTAACATTACGTGTTCTATTACATCTCAAACTAAGAGATCCGTGTCAAGTTAAGAAAATATTATAATTTTGGGAAACTTGCAAATTTATGTAGGAAAATTTTTTTAAAGTAACAAAACAAAAATCTTCCAAACAAAAAGAATAGATAATTTGTCTGAGGCAAATTATAAAAACTCCAAACAAGACAGCTTGACAAAGCCAAGCGCAAACTGGATAATATAAATGACATGATCTGACACTATGTTCCTTGACCACTGCTGCCAAGAATCAGAATAATATTCACTGTTAATATGATTATGTTTTATATTAAATAATTTCACTCTATTTGAAAAATAGTTCCATCAGTAAATTTGATATGTGGGTATTTATTTCATTTGTAGGCAATGCGTATGATTCGTGTGTGATTTAGTAATAGAGCATATAAATAAAGAAAACTAGTTCCTATGTCATTTTCTAAGTCTCATGAGTTCTAGGATTTATTTGGATCCCCTAAGAGAATTTTGTTTTTATGACAGATTTATATCCATACTCACATTTTTGTTCGTATAGACACATTGGTTTTGTACTGTTTTACCTTTTAATAACTTGAGTTTTAGGTAGCACAGACACAACAGGTATTCATATTCAGACATTCAGATGGCCAGATGTGACACATCTGTGTCTTGGACCTCCTGCTCTTGGTTCTATGTTGCTAAGGGATTTTGAACAAGGTTTAGTAAAGGTCCCCACTCTCGAATGGATTTGTTTGTTCACCATAGTGATGATGAGGTTTCTCTCAATCCAAATATTCTCTTAAGTATACACCTAAGTTACCAATTCCAGATTTAGTGAAACACAAGCAAACAAAAAAAGCAGTTACACTAGCAGGCAAGGCAATTTATCTCATTAAAAATGGTTATTTATAGCAGCAGTTGATTTTTCTGCCTTTCTCTACCGTTTCAGATCTGGTAATGGTATCCAAAACGATTCAGGAGTTTATCAACCTGTCAAGGGGTTAACATTGCTATCACGAAGGCATCCCTCGAGCAGCCACGTGGCGGAGGACTGCACACCAGCACGGCAGTTGAGACATGTGAAGTACTTGGCACCGCTCTCAGCACACAGGAAGTGCTTAATGAGTATTTGCTCATAAAATCTAACAGATTGTGTGACATTGGGGAAGTAAACTAAGCTCTTCTGGCCTCTGTTTTATCTTGGAAATAGGAAAATAATATCTGTCTCTTTGGGTTGTTGTGAGAATTAAATGAGATAATGCATGTAAATCCTCAAAGTGTTATATCTCAGGAGACCAAGTGTCAAGAATTTTATAACTTGCTCAATGACCCAAAATTGGTACGTGAGGACCCTAGCACAGGTGCTTGCCATATATTAGGTGTACAATAAGTGTGTGTTGGGGAAAAAAAGTAGATCTATAAAACATCATAAAATATAAACATTTCCTTTCTCCTTTTTCTTTTTTTTTTGCATTTAGATTCTCCAAAAATTTGTTTTTAAGACCTGTGCCTCTTAGGCTACATATAAGATTTGGCAAACTAAAATCCTTAACAGCCAAAGATTATTATTTTTTAAACTTCCGTTGCGAATACTTGAATAGCAACTATGAAGTAGAGATAGTTGTTTGTAGATGACAGATACATGGGAATCGGTCTCCGCAGTTTTTAAAACAAGAAATATCTATCAAGGCTCCAGAATGCTCTAGCGGCCAGGCACTATCTTTTGTGCTGCAATTTAAAGAGAAGAAGAGGCATTCACAGGAGAAGCAAACACAGGTAATCATAAAACAATAGAGTAGGTGAGTGTTATTCCTATACATAGGAGCCCCATCTCAAAACCCTGGAGGGTCCTTAGGGGACAGGTTTCAAATGGGAGGTAGTCTTTGAAGTAAGGAGAAGGGTTTGGGGGAAGATAAGACAAAAAATATACAAAGTACAGAGATTAAATATTTGCCAGTTCTATTCTTAGCTAATTATGTAATCCTGAGTTGGAATCTTTATTCCTTTAAGTCTTAAAAAAAAAATACAATTTCTGAGCAATTGTTCTTGTTAGGATGTTGTTAGAGATAATCATACGTAAAATACGACATCTGGATTGGAAGATGCCAATAGATTTTCTTAGTTCTAACATTCCTTTTATTCCTGACCATCTTCCAAATGGTCCTAAAACTCTATTATACAAAAACCTTGGGATTTTAAGAGTGAAAGAGGTGCTTGTCCCTGCAAGTCATGAAAGCTCGGGCTTTGCAGATAAAACCAATCATAAACAACATTTCCCAAGTGCTGGAAATCCCCCAACTCTGCTTAAAAAATGAAAGGCCGCTGTAAATCCATAAAGTGGAAGTTTATAACTGACTGCTGAACACCGATATTTCTCACCCTAAATTTGGACAGCTGCTCCCTCAAAAGTAATCTTGGTTCTAGGTAGGGTGAAATGTACTGAGCAGAATATTTTCAAAGTATAATTTCATATTATGTCTTCAACAGACTTGCAGAAGTTAATTTTCCCACATGCAGATAACAGTTTAAAAAACAAGTGTTAACCACGACTGTAATGCTTTCTAAAACTCTCTGCTTCAGCCGTTTGTTAACCTACATCCAATTTTTAGAATCAACAAGGATGCCACTGTTGGCTTCACACTTTATATTGGTTACATTCGACATGTGCCTAGTTTTATCTCAAAAAACAGGGCTTCAAAAATCAAATGTTATTTTGCACACCTGCAAATTCATGAGCCATACACCACTGCCAAAGCAGCACAACATGCAAACATAAGACCAGCTCAGCAGGAATCAAAAACACCTGTTTTCACAAAACGCTTGCCACTATACCAAAATTAGGTGTAATTTTTCAAAGTTTGTTAGCTAGAGACATCTCTTGAAAAGCAGTTGAGAAGATCATCATAAAACAGGAAGATTTTTATCTTACACTGGTTTTATTTCAAAATATAAAAGACGAATCCTCTGAATCAGTTTCTCAAACAGGATTGATACAGAAAATAATCTTCCAACAAGCAATATAAAATTCCCTAGTTATGTACTGCTAGTAAAATAATAAATGACAGAAACATATTTGTAAAATGTCCAATTCTCTCTAAAACACATGATGAAGCTGCAGGCTGGAACCAGAAAGGTCCTGCACAACTTTGCTCACTCTCTGAAAGCAATTTCTTTGACATACACTCTTTCCGACAAAATGTAAAACCTATTAGGAGTCTCTCTAATATGGTGAATTTTAAAGACTATGAAGAAATGTGATTACTTTTGTCCTACAGAAAATAAGCGAACAACAAACTATAAAGTCATCACACATTTTAGTGTCTTCTGATTACATGGCAAGTGCATTTTTACTCAGGAATGGATGTGCTCAACAATGTTCCAAGTGCAAAATGATGACACGCTTAATGGCACTAATCTAAAGGCATAGAGAACTATTTATTTTCTCATTTCCCTAAAACATTTCCCCGTTGTAGTCAAGTGCTAACTTGGCAATATTAAACTAAAGCAAAAGACTCCTATACATGAATAGCAGAAACAGCCCAATCTTTTTCATCAATATAAAGGTCTTCCCCAGTAACTAAGCTATATCCATAATTTTACCAGTTAGTGAAATAATGCCAGGCCTGGCTTTAAAACCATGTATTCTGAATTTCAGGTAACTGATTACACCAATTAAACACACACACACAAACCCATTCAGAAAATGTTGATGCAAGTGTTGTATTAAATTGAATGATGTGGAGGCTGTGACCACTGGAGGTTCTGGGGGCAGGGGAGTGGAAACAGGTGTAGTACGGAGGCATTTTCAGGACTTGGGAATCGTCCTGACTGGCACTGTGATGACGGGTGCAAACCATTGTATATCCTGCCATAACCTACAGAATTGTGTGGGATAGAGTGTAAACTACAATGCAAACTTTAATCCATGCTTAGTGGTAATGCTCTAAGATGTGTTCATCAATTGAAGTGAACGTGCCACGCGAGGGAGGAATGCTGTTGGTGTGGGGAGCGGGGCACATGGGAATCCCCTGTATTTTTTGTGTAACATTTATGTAATCAAAGTATCTTTAAAAATAAAATTAAAAATATGTATTTAAAAAAATTGAATGCTACATACCTAAAGGTAGAGTGTTATGCCCCAGCTTCACATTCAAATCTTTTCAAGTGGCTCTGTCTCTTCAATCAGGGCCAGCTCAAACATCTTGTCCTCAAAGAAGCACCACTACAGCTAAACCAGTCATCCCTCTGACCACCTCCAACATGCTTTCCTATATCTTTGATCTGCTTTTCTTCATCGCACTTTGCGCTATTTTTTATTTTCCTTTGCCCTGCTACCATACAGGTTCCAACATAGCACCTGCCTTCTCTGTCTTCTGAACCTCCACCATCCAGAATGATGCCTGGCATGTTGGTGGTATCATGAAGCATTTGCTGAATGAATGAAAATGTTTGGATGCTTACCATAAATTAAATCTTCCTATGCATGACAGAGTAGGGCAGTGAAGACGAACTTTAAAGCATTATAATATATCTTAGTCCTTAATACTAATTCTGAATAATTTATTTATCATACTCTCATAATATTCTGGTTCAGTTCAGTTTCTAGAAGAGAGATTTTTGTAGATTTAGTAAATTAACTCAATTTCTACACATCTATACACATAATTGCTGATATTTAGTTCACAGATACAAATAACTTGGTTCAATAGTTTAGTGTTTCAGAAAAGCTTTTTGGCTCTAAGTTTATGTAATAGTTAATGAAATATTGGGGTAGGATTCTAATGCTTCAAATATAAAAGGCATATAATCAATTCTATTATACATTTTTAAATACCACTGGGAGTGTTTCACTTTGGCATCATGGTGAATCATTCAGTATTCCATATTATAGTTGACTTTTATTTTCTCAGTTGGTTCTCAATAAATACTTGTTGCTGAACTGATGTATATGACTTTTCATAAAGAGAAAAAAACTCTCATTGTCCATTTGGAAGCTGCTAAAAATAATGATTTTTAATAAATTTGTGGAGTTGTCCCACCATCACCACAGCCTAATTTTTAGAATATTTCTATCATCCCATAAGGAAACTTTGTGCCCATTTGCAGTCAATATACTTTTGTGTCTGGCTTCTTTCACATAGCATAATACTTTTGAAGTTCATCCATATTGCAACATGCGTCAATCCTTGTATCTTTCTAAATTCACCTGAAAGTAGCTTTATCTCTAGGTGGCCAAAATTGAGTGTACAACACTAAAAAAAAATCTCACTTCTGAATCCTAACATGTACTTTGCCTTGCATTTTCCTTTTACACAATCAACTTGCATGCAATCCTTTAACTCATTATTATAAGAATGGACAATCCATTTACATTCATTACAAATTCCCTTATTAAAATATCCACAGGTTGATTACTTTATCTATTGGAAGTCTCTCTTATATCACAGGTGTTGGGTATTAATCAGTTACCCTGCTTCAGGCCCAAGAATAGTCAACATAAGACTGTGAGTCAAAAAACTCCTTCCTTCATCTAGTTCCATGACTTAATTCATCAAACCTATACACGTCTTTTGTTTTGCTAAAAGCAACCAATGGTAATTTATTAGGGTAAAATCTTTCAGTTCTGGGTCTGTGAAAATGTCCAAATCAAGGCATCATCAGGGATCCTGTCATACCAAAAGTCAGTTGCTGGCAGATCCTGGACTTCTTCCTACCAGGGGGCAAGGCAAAATGGCAGCCTGTCTCTGCTTTCTCCTCCAAGCTCACTATCTCCCCTGAGCTCGGCTGTGGGTGATCAGGAATATGGCTCCTCTCTCCCCAGGTCTTACATCTTCGGCTTCTGGCTGCTCTCTTAGCCTCTCAGGATTTCTCTGTCTTTCTGCAGTAGTCAGTGATCCTGGAGTCCTCTCTTACATGGCAGGGTGAAAATGGCAGCTCTCTTTCTCTGTGCTCCCCTAATGTAAGACTCCAGTAAAAGGATTAGGATCCATTTGGGTTCTGCAATCTAATCAAGGGCCTTAACTAAAGCAATGTAATCAAAAGGTCCCTTACTGAGTCTAACCAGAAGACCCCACATACAGCATGTTCACATGCACAGGAATGGGTGAGCTTACGAACATAATTTTCTGGGGCCCACAAAATACTCAAACTAGGACTCTTTCAAATTTCTTGAGTCTTGTCTCCTTTCCATAACTCCAGCTTCCATATTTCAAGTTGCCTCCTAACAATTCTCCCTGGACATCTCATTGGCAACTTAATTTCTGTATGTTGAACATCTTTGTCTGTTCATATCCATGTCTTCTTACTGCTGCCATATCTACTATTTTATTTATGTCTCTCCAATACCTTTTATATACTACCACTAAAGTAATCTTCCCAAATTATAGCTCTTTACCAGTTACACCTCTGCGAAAAAGATTACAATAATGCCCTGGTGCATACCCCCAAAATTTAAACTCTTTAGCCTACTATTTGTAACCCTCCAACATACTTTACTTAATGCCTTTATAAATAAGTCTTTCTTTTATTAACATCTTCTAAATGCCCACTCTGTATCAGGCACTAAGTGTAGTATTACGCCATTTAATTCATGATAATCCTATGAAGTGGGCAGTTATTGACTATTTCACAGATGAGGAAACTGAGGTATGGACAGGTTTACTTGCCAAGGTCTTACATAATTAAGGAAGGGAGCCAGGATTCAAATTCAGATAGTCTTATCCAGTTCCCACACCCCTCAGCCAGTAGGATACAGCTGTCTCTGTAGAAACAAATATCCCCTTACAGTGAATAGAGGGTTTTCCATCTCACAGCTATCTTTATACATGCAGTATGTGTGATGTGTGAGTGTGTGTGTGCGTGTGCACCTGCAAGTATCCTCTAGTCAGTGGGTCTCACTACCCTGTACCTGGTATTCTAAAGCCTCCAGTTTCAGGACGTACACTGATAGAGTTGTCTAGGATCTATCCAAACCCTCTTTTATGCAGCTATAGATGACAGTGGTAGAACCCTGGTGAGATGTGGATTGGGAAGTTATGTGATCCCTCTAAAATGAAATTTAACACTCTAAATGGAAAGTGAGCCCACAGAATGTTAAATACATAGCAATTATGCTGCTAAGTGGAATCTGTCTTTTGCCTAAATTTCCTCTCTGGCTATTCCCTTCCTCTAGCTGCTTTGAGTGTGTGCTGTCCTGTGGCCTGTGAGAGGGACACAGTTCTGTGGTCTGGACTCCTCCTTCTGCGTCTTTGACACTCTGCACTAGGATGGGTGGACTTTACAAATCACCTATTGCATGTCTTCCTTCATTTTACAAACAAGAAACTGAAGAATCACAGAGATCCAAGTGATTTGTCCGAAGTCAAGTAATTCCTTAGTCCCATTAAGAGAATTATATTTTTGAGAGTGATAACTCATCAAAAGAATCTTATTCCATCTCTAGCACTTAACTGTATCAAAGAAAAACAACCAAATAATTATGGTTTCCAACAACAATCAGTCCTGACTTTCAGTCCTGGCTCTGGTTCTTTCTAATAATATGAACTTTAATTCTGGCAGCCCTTAAGAGCTCATGGACTGGAACTAGTGACTACTCAAATGTGAGGGGTCGCTAGATCTTTCATCTCCACTTCTTTTGCATCCTGGTTTGATTCCCTCTTACTCCAGACTGACTGGCTTTCTCCATATGGGAGAGGATATTGGGTTGAATTTGTCAACTCCTGAAGGAGGACAGTGATTGACCCAGGCTGATTTGTGTCCACTCCAAAGACCAATCACCATAACCAGGGAATGATACAGTACAATTATGTCAGTTTATTTAATCAGTAATGATAGAATTGGGATGGAAACAAGGGGTTTGATGTAACAGTTGTTCTTCCCAGGAAAAAGAAAAAGTTGCAAGACAAACAAATACATATACACTATATCATACAGTTAACAGCAGAATGTATTCCTCATTAAATAAATGGAAGGTTTCATGAGCTTTTAGAAATAAGCAAAAACAGAAAAATAAAGAAAAAAGAAAGAAAATTTACTGCATGGATATGAACCCAAAAGAGCTCTTCAGTGTTTGTATAGGTAAAACAAAAAATAGCAAATTGAACTATTACTCACCTTCACATGCCATATGTTACATCAGTGAAAGACTAATGTGAATAGAGAGGAGGTATGAAATCATACTAGCACAATAAATTCAATAGTCTATATTTATTGGGTTGAAATATTGATTTTGAGCATATTTGTTGGAGAATGCAAGCAACTTAATGTATAATTTAGAATCCGTTTAAAAGGAACATTGGTTTTGTGACTTGCTTTATCTGGAAGTGAATGTGTTCACAATGGAAGGATTTAAGCAAACACTGAAAGTCCACAAAGAGATGATGAGGAAGGACTTCCTATTCTGGATAGCAGGATTCCCTAGCTGAACTCCAAGATGCCTCCTGATTTTAATAGCCTCTGATTGAATTATATCATTTTAGATCCCTGAAGAGATATCCATTGATAAAAGTGGCTACATTTGCAAATCACAGAGCAATGGGAGATGATACAATAAGTACTGTTAACTGGTCTTCAGAGTCACTGACAATCACTCTTATTAACATCACCTTTAAATGAAACACTGTGCCAATTTGACTTGTACAAAGTATATTAGGAGTTAGTTTTTGCTCAAGAGTTTCATTTAAGATGACCTACTGACCATTGACTATGGGGTGCAGTGATGCTCAGAGATGAACTTACCAGGTGCAATGGATGTATCACGATGATGGGAGAGAGTGTTGCTGTGGGGGGAGTGGGGGGCGGGGGCGGTGGGGTTGAATGGGACCTCATATTTTTTTTTAATGTAATTAAAAAAATAATAATAAATAAATATTTTTAAAAAAAAGGTTTAAAAAAAAAAAAAGATGACCTACTGTTCAATGGAATAAGATTACCTACAAGGGAAACAACAATTCTTATTCATATGTAGATGGATTCCCGCCCCCCAGCCCCAAGATCTTAAATATCACCAGAAGAGTCATCAGAAAGCTAAAAGATGAATGTAGAGTAATGAATGGTGGACCAGGTGCTATCAGGAGTTCTGGTTTCTAGTCTCAGTTCCCAAATGATCAGTGTGGCTTGGATAAGTCACTTAATTTATTTGTATCTTAATTTATTCACCTAAAAAATACTCAAGTCGGATAACGTAGATTCTAAGGTCCCTTTTTACTTCAATATTCATTTAAATTACTCCATTTTGGAAAAAAAATACAGCTTGAGATAAAGTTGGTAACACAAAATATCCTGGATAAATGGAACATGATAGCCAACCAATTTTCAACATAACAGATACACTATAGATAGAAAGCAACTCTTTGGAAAGAAAAACAAGCAGTGTAGTCACAAAACAAGCAAGTTTGCTCTATTTCTATATAACAGTGTGTCTTCTAATTTACCTGGGATTTCTTGAGTAAAGTATGTACAGTTAAGATTTAAACCATCCAGGTTCTCACATCCATATTTACTTGTCAGCTTGATGATCAGTTGTTTTTTTTTAACGTACAAATGAATACCTTGTATGCTTATTAGAGGTAAGGATAACCTAAGAAATGTGCTTTCCTCTCTCCTTCCCCCTCCTCCTCTTCTTTCCCCATAAGATGAAGAAGGCAATGAATTTTTGATTGTGTATTCAGCTTCTGTAAAATTTACAGCAAGGGTCAGCCATCTTTCAGAGGTACACGTCAACAACCCTACTTCATCCTTTTGGCATACTTATCAAGAAAGAAAATCCCAATTGGATGTCAATTCCCTTAAGTAGATAAGATGTGGTTTCATGAATTTTCAAAGAAAAAACTAGTTAAAGGATGTAATGAGAAAAGACTACTTGTACCTATTACCCATAACAATACCAAAAATTCTTACTCTGTGAAACCCACTATCAAAGACAATTTTCTCTAAGAGGAACGTGTGATATTTTTCAAAGAGATAAAAGAAAGCAAAGCACCTCTTTTGAAATAGTTTGAATATCTGAGGTACTTAAAGCCCAAGTCACCTAACCTGGGATCTTAAATGCATACATTGTTTAATGAAATATCTTTACAGACACACACACAAAATCACAATTGTTGCTTAATATCCATTACAATGACCAAACAACAAAAAACCCATAAAGAAAATAATTTGTAAATGCAACTGATCTTTTTTTAAAAAGTCTAAACCATATTCATGTTCTCCCCTTTCTCTAGTTTATCTCAAATGACCTCAGGAGGAAGGGTTAACGGTTCACTAATGACTGTCCTGAGCAGCTGTCACTCAGCTTTTCTCCAGTCTTGCTTCAGAGTCGGAAAGCAAGCTGAGAAGAGTGGTTACCATGGAGGAGCTCCATGCCTAATTCAGCGTCATTACATGGATGTAAAAGATGCCAGGGCCAGAAACGAAAGTGGCTCACATATCTCCATTCGTAAGATAAGCAAATTCCTCCTTTTCAATTAATTCAATAGCCCTCAACGCCCCTACCCGCAAGGACCTGGCAGGTCAGGAATTCTATCATGGATAACAACAGTTCTGAAAAGGTTTCCGAAATATATAGCAATATCTGTTTTATAACTTGATTATCCAGTGTGTTTAAATAAAAATATACATAAAATAAGGTCAGAGAGTTTATGCTTTGCATGACAGATTAATTAAAATATGATCTGTCAGAGTCTTTAAAAAGGCATTGCTATAATGGTTTTTAATGGAAAACAAATAAAAACATCAAACATAATAAAATTGAATTTGAGGATCCTTTTTTTAATCTTTTTGTTAACTGCTAGGCTTATGACTCAGTTTTATATTAAACAAAATACACAATTTTTTTTTTTAAGGAAAAATACCAAATGAATCATCTGTGTGAGAATTTCAAAGAGTAAGTAGAGCTTCTTGGTAGATAAGATTAAATAAAAGATGACATCTAGGACTTAAACATGTTAAAAATGTCATATTTTATCAAAATTCTCCAGAACACTTTAATTATCAGTGATGGATTAAGACCTTAAAGGAAAAGGAATTTCCATACTGATAATTCCCACTGGAAAAACAATTCCTTCAAGACATACAGGTAAGTATTTTTTTGTTTGTTTAAAACAGTTAAAATCCCTCAGTCAGTACATTTATTTGAGTTGTTTTATAAGTAAAGTTTAAGATCATATCACTCTGGGATTGGAAAAATCTTTAGAAATAAAGCATCCCCTTGTGTCCCAGTTTAGGAAACTCAGACTCAGAAAAGTTTGGTGACTTGCACAAGGTGCTTACCTAGTTTATTTAAAGTGTAGCTCTAGAATTATGAAAAGATAGATGAGTGACAAAAACAGTTTTTAAAAAAATCAAATATAGTCAGCCCATGCACACTGACATGCTTCAAGTCCATATAAAGCCAAGGAAGATATTTACAATCAGTCTATCAACCTTGGTCTCCTCATCACCAATATCTATCATAACTAAAATGCAGTTTTGATGGAGTTACAGAATAAAAAATTCCATTTTTAGAATAATCTCTCTTTCATAGCATCTGAACTAATATTTTAATTCAGACTTTGATATTTTGTATAATTATAAGTAATGCTGTATTTAAGATGTAAGAAAGGCTGGTGATACTGTAAATCAGAATCCAAAACAGAAGGGACATTATTTAGGATAAACTTAAGTATCAGTAAGCATTTGAGAATGTACTAAAGGGAGGATGGATTTATTGGGGAATTGGGGGTGGGCCACCCTAGTTCAATCTTTCCTTATGTGTGTAATAATGTTTCAATCTGCATAATGTGTAAATATTTGTGGAATCTGTACCACAAGATAAATTAACAAGACAGAGTTAAGTTTCTTACAAAAAAACAAAACAATCACTTACATGAGGAAAAATAAGGAAGACAACTTCTGGTTTATCAATATTAGTCCACTAGCACCATTAACTATGACGTGAATGTCATTAGCAGATTCTACCAAGTTTTGAGCCTTACTGTTAATAGTTTTTTTCAGCCATCCAAGTTAACACACAGGGCATAAAGAGATAGATTTTCTCTTAACTTCGACATTATGGG